>NW_026129733.1:501578-711839 GCF_022985175.1 Labeo rohita | reverse complement strand
AATGTCTTTCTTCTTTCAGAATGTTTGAAATTCTTACATTTGTTTTTGGTGTTTTTTTTCTCTTTGGTTAGAAGGACTTCTTTATTGTCTCGATACCTGATTGTTTGGACATTGCTAATTGGTGTGCTGTCTGAATGAGATTTGGCTTTTTGGATACCATCATTGTGAAGTTTTATTCCTCAATCGTCTGCCAGTCATTAAGTCAACGTAAAAGTAGATCAACATATTTCAACGCACTCAATGTTTTTTTTTTTTTTTTGTGACCAGTTTCTGAAGATTAACTTAAGGAAAGGATCAGCAGTTTACAGCTAAGAGGTTTTGTTTTGTTTTGTTTTGGGAGAAGTTTCAAAGACATTGGGGGTTTCTTAACTTTATTTTGGGTACATTATTCTTTAATTCAAAATATTTTCATCTAAGAAATAAAAAAAATATATAAATATATACATAGAACAAACGTTTGCTGGCGTTAGTATTTCACTTTAAATCCTAGTGGTTAACCCTTTTAATGTGACTGCTTTAAATAAAATAATAAAAGTTACACCTTTAACACAGGGCAACTACTGAAGCTGGAAAGGCTAAACGGGCTAGGAAAAAGCCGCGACTCGCCTCGCAAGAGAGGGGCAACGAAAAGCTTCCCTCGTTTTTTTTTGGTTTTTAAAGTCAAATAGTATCAAAAGAGATGAGTTTTCGGCAGTCGCTTGAAAGTTGTCAGGGAGTCTGCATTCCGGATAGGGGTGGGCAGGTCATTCCAGCAGCCACGAATGGTGAAAGAGAACGTTCTGGAAAGTGATTTCATGCCTCTTTGTGATGGTACAACGAGGCGTCGCTCACTAGCGGATCTCAGACTTCTGGAGGGAGTGTAGATTCGTGCCAGTGAGCGGAGGTAGGCGGGCGCTGGGCCTGCGGCTGTTCCATATGCAAGCATCAGTGTCTTGAATTCGATGCGGGCCGCAACCGGCAGCCAGCGCAGGGCGATAAAGAGAGGTGTGACATGGGCCCTGTTGGGCTTGTCGAAGACCAGTCGTGCTGCTGCATTCTGAATCGTTTGTAGAGGTTTGATTGTGCGTGAAGGAAGACCGGCTGAAAGAGCATCGCAGTAGTCCAGCCTAGAAATGACCGGGGCCTGGACAAGAAGTTGTGCAGCATGCTCCGTTAGAAAAGGCCTGATCTCTCTGATGTTGGGCAATGCAAACCTGCAAGATGGAGCAGTTTTAGTCATACGGTCTTTGAAAGTCAGCTGGTCATCAAAGATTACACCAAGATTTCTGGCCGAACTTGATGGGGTAATTGTTGCTGTACCTAAAGTACTGTTGTTGATTAACCTAACGTACACCCGCCGCTGACTTCTTTTCCATGAAGGCGTAAAGGCTGAGCGGCCTAAGAAAGCCATGCCCCGTGTCCTACGAGAGGCGAAAGCGAGAGCGGACACCTGGCACGGGCGCAAAGCGCTCGGCAGCGAAAAGCCTCCCGCGTCCCTGGGTGGGCTCGAACCACCAACCTTTCGGTTAACAGCCGAATGCGCTAACCGATTGCGCCAAAGCTGGGGAACAATAGTCTGTTAAGGGGGGGGAGAAAAGGAAGGAAAGGGAAGAAGGGGGAAGAAGAGAAAAAGAAGGAAAAAAGAGAGAAAAAAGGGAAAAAATGAGGAGGAAAGAGAAGAAAGGGATTTTTTCCTTTTTGTCTTCCAAAGCATTGTATTTGCAATGTGTGTTTACAATAAAATATTTTTAAAAACTTTTTTTTTTTCAGTTTTCCTATATATTTATATGGGAAAAGGGTGATCACAAGCTTCCTGGTTGCTATGTTTTTATTTATTTATTTATTTTTTTATCAGTAAAAATCCCATATATTATGTCCATATTAATTAAGACATTTCTGAAACAATAAATTAAAATTTTATTAATTTGATATTACTGATTGTTAATATTTTTTCAGTTCTTTCAGTTTTTTGCAATTTTAGTTATATATTTCTGCTGCAGTTATTTTCTAAAAAATATAGTAAAAAAATAGTCCATTTATGAAAGATTCTTAAAATTTCTCAACATTTTCAAAAGTGCCTATAACCTTTGAATGATACTGTAGCAAATTAAAATATACAAAAGAGAGAGAGTTATTTAATGATGACCAAACTTTTATTTTTCAATCAGTCATAGCCAATTATTTATTTATTCCTTGAATCATTCAAGTTTTGTATCAAGTGCTGCACGTGCAAAATAGAAAACAGAACAATATTTATAAATAATAATTTCCATTTTCCATGGCTCTTGTGCATTCATTGATAGTGCAAAAGAACAGAAAACACACCCAATACACATAAATAAAACTGTAAAATATTCATAACTATTGTGCATTCTTTGTAAGTGCAGACGAACATAGAACTATTCACATAAATAAAACTTTCTCTGTTGTGCAAAGAAAGAAAAAAAACTATATACATAAATAACTCCACATCAAAGATCAGTGTTTCTTTCTGTCTTTTTTCATTTTGTTTTTTTAATATCCTCCAACCACTGCTCCTTGGATACTGTCTCTACAGAGGGGCAGTATATAGTGCCCTTGTATTGGCTATGCCCAGTCTCTGCTGTCCTGAACTGCCCGCATTTTTTGCATGTGTTGTGCTGTACTTTGCGAGTCAGTTTTCGAACTGGAGCAGCAGCAGGTGCAGGAGAGGCAGAAGGGGCAGGAGGAGCAGAGGAGAGGCTGAGCCTGAGAGCCTGTGGGGCAGCAAACAGAACAGGCCCTGTTGGTCCCTGTGAGGCCATTGGTGTCAGCATCACCAGTTGAGCACCTGGGGGTGGAGCAGGGAAGAGTTGCCGCTGGGCTGGAGGTTTCTCAGCTGGTGGCGATACCACTGGGGCTGAAGGGATGTTCCTCTTCCTCTTTGTCTGTGCCTGGCCCACAGTGCTACTGGGCAGGTGGTATTGGTGAGCTGGACCTGGTTGGGGGGGCGCAGTTGGGGGCGCACGTTGGCTGGGAGTAAAGGATCAGCTGCCACAGACAACCGGCTAGGCAGTTGCAGACCTTGCATTATTATTTGTAGTACATGTATCTGTTTATAAAAATAGTACTACACAAAACATGATTACTACATTTGTACTATAGCAAAACACATTCAATTTTCATGAGAAATGACTATGTCTACAACTTTACACGGTGTTTAATATGTGAGATTATAGCCAAGTCGTGAAAACAAAACATGGTTACTACAACTTCACCATAGTATAACCATGGTAAATGACTATATATACAAGCATAACGGTTTTTTTTTTCATTCAGATAATAACTTAACGTTATTAATAATATTCTGTTTATACAGTTGTTATCGATCTGCCAAAAACAACTGTTACTACAAGGTTACTACTCGTTCACTATAGTAAAACCATGGTGAATTTCCATAAGGAATGATTATATCTACAGATGTAACACTTTTTCCTCCATTTAAATCAAACGTCAGAACGACTAAATTAAGTTCAATAAGATGACGTGCAAATCGTGTTTAATTGTGGGCGCGAGGCAATAAGTTCGTTTGTAAACACAAAACATGAATGAACGACGGACAAAAACGCAACGAATTGCTAATTGAGAACATGAAACAGAAAGGGGGGAGAAAAAAAAAACATTTATTACTTACTTTGTAAAGTTTTCCGTTACCCCGCTGGTATGACTTTTTTATTTGCCTCAGAATGAAGCTAAGCACGGTGAGTGGCTGCATCCATTCGCGTTCGGCAACGCGATTGGCTCGCAACGATGGAGAGCGAGCGATGCGATTGGCCCTCGTCCATTCTCGCAACGCAGAGCGATTGGCGCCTCGTCCATTCTCACAATGGACAGCGAGCTCGGCGATTGGCTTTCGTCCATTCTCACAATGGAGAGCGAGCTCGGCGATTGGCTCTCGTCCATTCTCACAATGGAGAGCGAGCTCGGCGATTGGACGAGGAAACGGCCGCGGAGACAGACGATCCTGATCCAGGTAGCGCCACAGAGACGGCGACGGGTGCGGTCTGCCGGATCGCGAGGGTGAAAGCGACGGGGATCAGACCCCGCACTTATTAAAAGGCTCTTGGGAGGGGGGCGCTGGCAGCGTCACGCCAGGCCTGTGCGGCCACGCTGGAGCTCGTGACCTTCGTTGGGAAGAAAGAGAGTCAAGAGAGGCGCCCAACGTGGGGCTCGAACCCACGACCCTGAGATTAAGAGTCTCATGCTCTACCGACTGAGCTAGCCGGGCGGTGGGCTTTGTCGCTCATCGAATTGTGCCGGGTCTGACTGGCAAAACAGGCCTCCACCAGCTGGAATAAAGCATGACGAATACATCCACATTCCGCAGCAGACTTGAGCCTACGCAGGTAGTCACTGAACCCCCGCTGACAGCAGACTTGAGCCTACGCAGACTGTCACTGAACCCCCGCTGTCTTCCTTTGTAACAGAATGAAATGTCTGTCACTTGTTTTTTTATTATTCATGGAATAATGGAAATAAATATGCTGTTTTAATGGAACTACAGGGCACTAGAGGGTGCTGGTTAGACACACCTGAAATGTATATTAGGTGAGTGGTTGGATGAAGAAGTAGATTCAGTATGGTAGAGGGAACGCATGGTTCCTTGGAGCTACCTCACACTGGTTGTATTGTTTTGGAAGTCCTGGTTGGGAAACCTTTCGTTTTAAGCTCAGCCTGTAAGTATGTTAAAAAAAAAAAAAAAAAAAAAAAAATGTCTTTCTTCTTTCAGAATGTTTGAAATTCTTACGTTTGTTTTTGGTGTTTTTTTTCTCTTTGGTTAGAAGGACTTCTTTATTGTCTCGATACCTGATTGTTTGGACATTGCTAATTGGTGTGCTGTCTGAATGAGATTTGGCTTTTTGGATACCATCATTGTGAAGTTTTATTCCTCAATCGTCTGCCAGTCATTAAGTCAACGTAAAAGTAGATCAACATATTTCAACGCACTCAATGTTTTTTTTTTTTTTGTGACCAGTTTCTGAAGATTAACTTAAGGAAAGGATCAGCAGTTTACAGCTAAGAGGTTTTGTTTTGTTTTGTTTTGGGAGAAGTTTCAAAGACATTGGGGGTTTCTTAACTTTATTTTGGGTACATTATTCTTTAATTCAAAATATTTTCATCTAAGAAATAAAAAAAAAATATATAAATATATACATAGAACAAACGTTTGCTGGCGTTAGTATTTCACTTTAAATCCTAGTGGTTAACCCTTTTAATGTGACTGCTTTAAATAAAATAATAAAAGTTACACCTTTAACACAGGGCAACTACTGAAGCTGGAAAGGCTAAACGGGCTAGGAAAAAGCCGCGACTCGCCTCGCAAGAGAGGGGCAACGAAAAGCTTCCCTTTTTTTTTTTTGGTTTTTAAAGTCAAATAGTATCGAAAGAGATGAGTTTTCGGCAGTCGCTTGAAAGTTGTCAGGGAGTCTGCATTCCGGATAGGGGTGGGCAGGTCATTCCAGCAGCCACGAATGGTGAAAGAGAACGTTCTGGAAAGTGATTTCATGCCTCTTTGTGATGGTACAACGAGGCGTCGCTCACTAGCGGATCTCAGACTTCTGGAGGGAGTGTAGATTCGTGCCAGTGAGCGGAGGTAGGCGGGCGCTGGGCCTGCGGCTGTTCCATATGCAAGCATCAGTGTCTTGAATTCGATGCGGGCCGCAACCGGCAGCCAGCGCAGGGCGATAAAGAGAGGTGTGACATGGGCCCTGTTGGGCTTGTCGAAGACCAGTCGTGCTGCTGCATTCTGAATCGTTTGTAGAGGTTTGATTGTGCGTGAAGGAAGACCGGCTGAAAGAGCATCGCAGTAGTCCAGCCTAGAAATGACCGGGGCCTGGACAAGAAGTTGTGCAGCATGCTCCGTTAGAAAAGGCCTGATCTCTCTGATGTTGGGCAATGCAAACCTGCAAGATGGAGCAGTTTTAGTCATACGGTCTTTGAAAGTCAGCTGGTCATCAAAGATTACACCAAGATTTCTGGCCGAACTTGATGGGGTAATTGTTGCTGTACCTAAAGTACTGTTGTTGATTAACCTAACGTACACCCGCCGCTGACTTCTTTTCCAACGAGCCAGCTCATAAAGGCTGAGCGGCCTAAGAAAGCCATGCCCCGTGTCCTACGAGAGGCGAAAGCGAGAGCGGACACCTGGCACGGGCGCAAAGCGCTCGGCAGAAAAAAGCCTCCGCGTCCCTGGGTGGGCTCGAACCACCAATTCCCCACTCCACCCCCAGGTGCTCAACTGGTGATGTTGACACCAATGGCCTCACAGGGACTAATAGGGCCTGTTCTATTTGCTGCCCCAAAGGCTCTCAGAGTCAGCCTCTCTTCTGCCCCTCCTGCCCCTTCTGCCTCTCTTGCACCTGCTGTTGCTCCAGGTCGAAAACTGACTCGCAAAATACAACACAACACGTGCAAAAAATGCGGGCAGTTCAGGACAGTGGAGACTGGGCATAGCCAATACAGTTATATATTGCCCCTCTGCAGAGACAGTATCCAAGGAGCAGTGGTTGGAGGCCACAGTGGTTAAATAAAAATAGCAAAAAGATAAAAAAAAAATAAAAAAATAAACAAACTGAAAAAGAAAAAAAAAAAAAAGAAAGAAATGCTGACCTTTGATCTGGAGATTTATTTATCCATATAGTTTTTTTTTTTTTTTTTTTTTAATTTTTTTGCAAAAGAGACTTGAGTTTTATTTATGTGAAAGAAATGCACAAGAATCATGGACATTGGAAAGTTTTATTTATGTGAATAGTTCTGTTTTATGTTCTTTTGCACTTACAAAGAATGCCCAAGAGTCATGAATATTTTACAGTTTTATTCATGTGTATTGGTCTGTGCTTTCTGTTCTTTTGCACATGCAGCATAATAACTAAAATAATAAAAATGTGAATGATTCGAGTAATTAGTAAATAATTGGCTATGACTGATTGAAAATAAAAGTTTGGTCATGATTAAATAACTCTCTCTTTTTTTGCATGTTTTACTTTGCTACACATCATTCAAAGGTTAAAGGCACTTTTGAAAATGTTAAGAAATTTGAAGATTATTTCATAAATGGACCATTTTTTACTATAATTAAAAATAAATAAATAAATAAATAAATAGCTGCAGCAATAATATATTTTAACTAAAATAGCAAAAACTTAGAACTGTGAATAAAATATCAACAATCAATAATATCAAATTTATGGGATTTTTACTGATAAAAATCATTAAGTAAAAACTTAATTTCTGGCAACAGTGGCATTTGAACCAGGAAGCTTGTGATCACCTTTTCTTCCATATAAATGTATAAGAAAAAAAAGTTGTTAAAAATGTTTTATTGTAAACACACATTCCAAAAACATTGCTTTGGAAGACAACGGTGAAAAAAATCCCTTTCTTCTCTTTTCTCCTCATTTTTGCATTTTTTCTCTCTTTTTTCCATCTTTTTCTCTTCTATTAAACAGACATCACATAAACCTGTGTTATACTTCCATATAATGTACAAAGTATTATTTAGACTTGAATGCTTTGCAAAGGCCTGTTTGGCATGGCCCTCTTTATATGGCTGCCAAACAGGAAGTCACCATAGAAGAAGCAGAGGGAGCGGTAACAGTCAGTACTAGGGCAAGGGCTCCCTCTGCTGGTGTGGCATTACATTCGTAGAGGGAGGTCAAAATGGCAATTTCACCTGCAATTCAGTCAAGTCACAGGAGGGTAAAAATATAACTCTGATATAAAAGATGGCAGCCTCATTATCTTATTTTTACACAGAGATTGGTAGTTCTATTAGTAAAATCTGTTGACTTTAGCAATCTTTGTTGCATTACATGCTAATGGTGACCATTCAAAAATGGGGAAACAGCACTTTTTAAGTTTTTCTCCAAAGTTTGCATGCCTGTAACTTAAGAAGTATTAAATATATCTTAATGCCCTTTTAGATATTGGGTCTTAACAAATTTTACTTTTGACATCTTAATTTGTAAGGCCCTATGAGATTCGGTTCCAGAGATATTAGAGTTTCAATATGGCTTCAGGAGTAAATAGTAAAAATGTACACTTTGTCAGTGGTCAAAAATCAAATGTGGGTCAGTTTGAAAAAAAAAAAAAAAAAGAAAGTTCTTTTCTTTTAAAGAGGAATGTCTGAAGCACAGATAATGTTAAAACTAGAGATTTATCTTGTTTCTTTCTGTCAAGACAACTGAGTGCAATAAACATTTTTTTTTTCAAAGTTCATGTGTCTATAACTTAAGAAGTATTAAAGATATCACAATATAATTTCTGATTTTAGTTCTTCACTGACTCTCCCACTGATATGGGAATCTCAATGAGGCTCCATTTTCAGATTGTTGAATATTACCCATTTTCAGTGGTTGAAAAACAAATGTTGGTCACTTTGTATGCAGCCAATGCTTATTGTATCTTGTTTCCCTCTATGAAAACAATTGTATAGAACATACCTGTTTAAGTCTCTTAAACATTCTTTTTCCAAAATGTGTGTGTCTGTAACTCAAAAGGTATTAAAGTTATCTTAATATAATTTTAGATTCTGGTTCTTAAAAAAAAATCTTCTGGAATCTTCAGAATGGTTTAACATCAGAGATATTGAGATCTCAGTGCAGCTCATAAATTTAGTATCCTACCCATTGTTGTAAACTTTTTGTTAGAGACCAGGAGACGTTTTGGATATCTTGAAGCAGAAGTTTCTCTTTATTGAGATACTAGCTGTGCGTCGGGGACTAAGGGGACCCAGGGACTAAGAATGTGCAGTGTGGCACGTCAAATTATGAATGACCATGATTAATTGGTAACTCTAGGTAAAATATGAACAGTGTGAAATATAAAATAAGATTATCCAGGATTCCATTTTCCTAGGGTTCAGAAATTAAATTTAAATAAAATTAAAATGAACAAAATCCCTTCTTCCAAATATACCTGAAACTGATTAAAATATAGATTACAGAGAGCAAAGTAATGTGCCTCAACCATTTCAGCGCATTTTTAGCACTCAGACAGGTATGATCTATGCAGTTGTTTTGATAGAGGGAAACAAGATGCAATTCTAATTTCAGCATTATTTCTTCTTTACACATTGTTATTTAAGTAAAATAAGCATCGGCTACATACTGTCACAAATCCTGTCTGGTCTGCCCGCCACCAGAGGTTGGCTGTGCGTCATATTGACATACACAGACTGTTGCACTACACCCTGGACTACATTTCCCATGCTCCACCTCTCTAATTACATACAAAGGTGTAACCAGTGTTGTGATTTTTTTTCTTAGAGACCAGGAGATGTTTTTGGACATCTTAAAGCAGAAGTTTCTCTTTATTCAGATACTCGCTGCTTGGCACTGCAGTCATCAAAAAGTCTGACAAAAGCTCAGCACAGCAGAGTATATAGGTCTGAAGGAGGTGGAGTACATAGAGGTGGAATCAATCTAAACAAAGCATGCAAATGTGGTACAGGAAATCAGCCCAGTAAAAGATTTTTCCCAGCCTTGATCTATTTAGCATACCAGTGTCATTCAAATGCAAAGGTGCTAAACAAAAGGCACAGCTGTACCTTGAGCTTAGACTTCACACTTAACTTGGGAAACCTGCCAGATGTTCAGGAACTGTATAAAGACAAAAGGTTACTGTCTCAGGGCTTGGGCTGTCTGCTAAATCACAATATACATAACCTTTTAGAAATTTGTAATCCAACACCAGTCAAGCACACTATATAAGCCTTGGACTTCCTTTTCCTATTTGCCAAGTACTGTCTTGTGTTTATTGGGCTCCTCGTGATAGCAACACTATGGAGCCATTTCCAGTTTCATAGTCTAGTTAAGTCTTGTTTCTTAGTCTGTTTCTTCCGTGTCTTGATCCTAGCCTGATTATCTCGTCTTGTCTGCCTTCAGCGTGCCGTGGATTTCTCACCCGTCGTGGATTAACCCTTTGTCTTGCTGTTTTGGACTCTGTTCACCCCTCAATTGTACTATAGATTGTCTGTTTGGATTTCACATTTGCCTCACACCCTGGACTATGTTCGCCGCCGATCGACCCTCACCTTTTTTTTTTCTGGTCCGAAAATTCGGTGCATCCCTAGTTTTCTTATATCATGCAATCTGTTAAGACAATACACTACAATGACTACATATCACTACATATCACTAATTATGTTTTTATGTTTTAGATTTTTATCCTTCTAATCATCGGAAAGTGTGGATGAAGACAGAGCTCCAATCTCTGGGATTGTGGCCTGGGTTCCACCATATGCTTAAGCCAGGAAACGCCCTTTCATTATGGCATCTCCCGCCATAGCCAGAACTTATTGACAGTGTGTTAGCCCTGCCATTTCGCAATTTCTTTCAGCTCCGTCCATTTTTATTTAGAAACCAGAAAGTGACATCATGGTGATGGTGTGGGTGTGGGGCTAATTAACGAATCAACTAAACAAAACCAGGAAACAAAACCTAATATGGAAAACAGGAACTAAGGCTGAAGGGAAAACATGGAACATAAAGTCCAAACCCTGACGGTACTCCCCCCCTCCTGGAAGGCGCATCTCATGCAGTAATATATCCACCAGGGAGGGGGGGTTGGGCACCCTGGAGGCTGGAACCCAACGGAGATTAGGGGAGCTCGGGGGAGCCATGGCGGGTCAGGGAGCTCGGGGGATCATGGCGGAGCAGACAGTTCATAAGGCCATGGCGGATCAGGGAGCTCAGGGGACCACGATGAAGCAGACAGTTTGGGAAGCCTTGGCGGAGCAGGGAACTCAGGAGGCCATGGTGTAGGAGACAGCTTGGGAAGCCACGGCAGAGCAGACAGTTTGGGCATATGTGGAGGGTACTGGCTTGTGGTGAGATGGAGTGACCACATGCTTTCAGATGGGAGGAGGATTAGGATCCTTCACATCAACTGTAACAAGCAGGACTCGTAGGAAGCATGTAAGATCCAAGTGCGAGCTTTATTTACAGATCGTAGTCAGACAGGCAGGGTCAGTATCCAGACAAACAGAGTGACGAAAGCAAAACAATATCGTAATCCACAAAACAAGTCCAAAAACCAGCGAGAGCAGTCCAAAAAGTAACAGATAAACAAGGAAATAAAAACTAGACAAAACTATGGCAATGAAACCAAAAGCAAAACTATGACAATAAAACAAAACCGTGGCAATGACAAAACAGGGCAATGAAAACAGGGAAAAACGCTTGGTAGAGTCCGCAAGAGCAAAACAATACTTCGCAGCTTCCTGTTTGAAAATGGCCTCCTTTTATGGCCACCAAACAGGAAGTAACAAACGAAGCAGCAGAGGGAGCAGCAACAGTCAGTCAGTGGGTGAGGGCTCCCTCTGCTGGCGTGGCGTTACATCAACAAAAAACAAACATGATTAATAAAATCTGCTACGGGTCTGTGGCAATCACCAAAAACAGTCTTTTAGTATAATACACAATGTAAACACTAGGAATCCAGTAGCAAGGGGTAGCACAAAACAATGAAACAACTAATAGCAGACAAAGCAACAGGGGAGAACACAGGACTATAAACACTAGCAAAGTCTCTTTGGCTGGTTGCGCGAAATGTGGACTAAGATATTTAGCCATTGAGTACAGTCAATCACATGCATTAGGCATTCAGTTCATCACAAGAGATTTTTATTTTGATGATGGAGTTACAAGTGCAGAGACAGTAGAAAAGGCAATCCAGTTGACAAAAGAAGCACGGGAGTTGTGTGCAAAAGGTGGTCTTTGACTTCACAAGTTCATATCAAATGACAACACTGTTTTGCAAAGCATACCAGCATCAGAACGTGCTGTAAACTTTGGAACCTTCAATGATATGCCACTTGAGGGAGCTTTAGGAATTCACTGGAACATAAAGATTGATAGCTTCAAATTCCATGTCTTATTAAAGGGTCAACCTACAACATTTCGTGCCATATTATCAAATGTTGCTTCTTATTTTTACTTTTATTTTGAAACGGAATCTGCTTTTCACGGATAACAAGGGGTAATGAGAAAACGGTATGAAGAGCGAATGGTTCATGGCGGCTTAACAGAATTCATGCATGAAAGGACTGTTTATATGTTTATTCAGCACCCTTTGAAAAAGCATAAGTTTGTGTGTTTGTATACTTTTAGTTAAAAACAAGTATTTTGTGAAAATTCCTGGATATGTCTAATAATAATAATGTACATTTTTGTACCACTTTATTAAGCTCTTACCTTGATTTCTGAATTAAAAGACCTCTAATAAAGTTTCAAGAAACATCAGTAAAGTTTCAGCCATCAATAAGACGGGGTCCGCTACACATATAATAATACTTGCGCAGTGTGCTATTAAATGCTTTATTAACACATATTCTTGCTGTAATTCATGATTAATTCAGGTAGTTAATGTGTGAATTTTGTGTTGTGTTTAAGCTAACTGAGCCTTTAAATCTCCTTGGTAATAGATATGCTTATAAATCAAGAACAAGGCATTTATAGCTGTATTTTTAAACTGCTTACTAAATGCCTATTAATGTTGGGACAATGCTTTATAAAGAATGAACTGACTATTTACTAATACTTAACTAGCTGGTTCATAGCATGCAATTATTATATAGTGTTACCAGTAATTTTTGAAATTCAAAGCAGTTCCTCCTACTTGTTCAGGTTTTGCTGCACGCCACACAGAAACCCTGATCTTCATCACAGAGAGCACCTTGACTGGGATGCCTGGAGTACCACACAATTTATCATCACTGAGGCCACTGCTAGGCCTCTGGGAAACACCAGTGCATCCCGTACACAGTACAACCCCAACATTGTGGTCGAGTTGGATTTGTTTCACTGCATGAGGCATTTCACACGGAAGTGCACTTCAGAGGATCATCCCCTCTACAGCACCCTTTGTCAGCTCCTCTCCACTGCATTTTCTATCGTGGACCAGGAAGACCTGCAGAAGCTCAATGATGCTTATCAGTACTATGGAATTCAGCCACCAAATCCTACAAAACAGCACATCAGAGAGCACTATAGGACCAGAATTCCACAGCCAACAGAACTGGTCGGAAAGAGCAGTGGAGAAAATTCTTCGGCATTTCCACCTTATGGAACTTGCCAACATCATCTCAGTAAATAAGTAAAATAACAATTAACTTTTTTCGTTGTCCCAGAAACCTCAAATATTTCACCTCTCACCTTTGCAGTCCTCACCAAGGAGTGCCCACACTGGACCAATCAAGACTGGATAAATCAAATACCATATAACACCTGGCTAAACAGGTGAACACAAGTTCATCACTGAACACCAGTCCAGAAAATCTTTTGAAGACACAAAAACTTTGGCAAAGATTAACTGAGGAAAGTGAGACTGTCCATGTCCCAGTTGTAGAACTGCCACCAGCCATTGTGAATTCAGCAGATCCAGTCTCACAGCCAGCATCTGAAAAGCCACTAGCGCAGGAGAATGTACAAAAAATAGTACAGGACATATTGCTATATCAGCAGGAGCAGCAACAGCAGCAGCAGCAACAAAGACCCAGACAGTCAAAAAAAATAAAAATAAAATGTCTTGCATGTGGGCAGCCAAAATTTCGCTATCAAAGTGATGGATCATCAATTCATCACTTTTATCAACAAGGGCCTGTTAGATATCACTACTGCTCCACAAAAGTGTTTAAAGCCTATTCTGCAAAGTGACTGACAAATCCTAGAATGGCCTTTGAAGAGTTTGCACAGACTGACTTCTTTCAGTGTGAACTGCAATTAACAAAGCGCAGAGTGGAGGACAAAGTTGAAAAGAAGAGGAAACTCCCGGACCCTCAACCTTAGTGTGCCATTCTGTCACACAGAGCTAAAGCAGGGCCCAAACAGCAAACATATTCACACAAGGTTTCCAGGAGTGGCAGGAAAATACAAATACTGCCCAGAAAAAGTCCTCGCCTTATACAAAGATAGAGGCATGACAAAGGAAATGACATGGAAGGAATTTTAGTTTACTAAAGTATCTCAATATTTTGTCTACCAATTACTTTGTCATAGCTCTAAGCAATTTCTCTTTTCCTTCTTTTCTTAAATCAGACCAGACCCCTGTACTGCAGGACAAAGCTGAATGTGACAGTGCTGGACAGGTTTTTAAATGGTTTTTGGCTGAGCATGAAGGGCCTGCCAGTGCTGCTGGATCTTCTGAGAAGTGAATTGCAGCATTGATGGGGTGCCACAATTGAGACCCTGGTGTTTTTTTTCTGGCTGGCCAGTAGCACATCATACAGAGTGTTTGACATGCCTCGTTCCACTGTCTACCGCACTGTCCTCCGAGTAGCTAAGGAAGTGCTGGCCATTCCAGCTCCTGAAGACCCCAGAACACATGGAGGCAGTTTGCCGTGGGTTTGGAGGGCTGGGCTTAAAATTAATGTTGTTTATGTTGTTATTTTGTAAATAGTTGTAGAGTATCAGAGTGAATCAGACAATTGAAGATTCAGTCAGAACATTGTTGAAACCTGAGTCCAAATTCTACAAAGAGGCCCAAGACTACATGGATGATCGAAAATCAGGCCCTAGTGCCAGCCAGCCTGAAGTAAGCCTAACCAAGCAACTCTTCAGCTTTGAACAACTTGCATCATTAACACAAGAGAACACAATTATTGATAATCCCAACTCAGGAAGGAGATTGTCAATTTTGGGGCAAGATACACATCATGATCATCATGTGAGGAAAATCATTAGTAGAGACTTGTTGGGTGAAAACAAGGACCAGACCGAGACTCCTTCTGTTTTGACATTTTTGTTCCCTCATAGAGAACATACCATCACGTTCACAGAAATGACACAGACTCTTTTACATTTATATGCACCAAAATGATGCTTAAAAGGACTTATAAATGAATATCAGTCCACTGCATAACTCCCTATCATGTATGTAACCCACGCATTTGACTATCATTAGAAGGGTTAAATAGATGATTGATGGTTGTTCAGGTCTAAGCAATTGCATAACATACAGTGGGTACGGAAAGTATTCAGACCCCCTTAAATTTTTCACTCTTTGTTATATTGCAGCCATTTTCTAAAATCATTTAAGTTCATTTTTTTTCCTCATTAATGTACACACAGCACCCCATATTGACAGAAAAACACAGAATTGTTGACATTTTTTGGAGATTTATTAAAAAAGAAAAACTGAAATATCACATGGTCCTAAGTATTCAGACCCTTTGCTCAGTATTTAGTAGAAGCACCCTTTTGATCTAATACAGCCATGAGTCTTTTTGGGAAAGATGCAACAAGTTTTTCACACCTGGATTTGGGGATCCTCTCCAGTTCTGTCAGGTTGGATGGTAAACATTGGTGGACAGCCATTTTTAGGTCTCTCCAGAGATGCGGCTGTTCTGGATAAACTCTGCATTTACTTTCCTACAGTGTACTTTCCTAAATCTGTGAACAATACCGGGTTTGACTGCACTAGCGACGGAACGAGCGCAACATCTTGTTGATCAAAACATTATCTACATGGACTGACAGAATCAGCTTCAGCAATTTGTTTGAGCCTGATCCACTCTGCAATTTTTCAATTAATAACGCTTTGAGGGGTTCTGACCCATAAACCTGAAATTCAAAGCGTTAATGCACAAGACCTCGACCGGAGTGGATTAAAACCATCAATCCTGATTCTAGGAAACGGTGACAACATTCTATATCGATTAGAGGACAAAGTTTATCTCTTGGAGAGGATCGAATTCTGAAAAGGACGTCTGACGCTGCGCAAAAGCTGATGGAGCACAACTGGAGTTCTGGTCTAGACTTCATAGGCTCTACGTTTAAAGCGCATTACCGAGAAAAAATGATCAAACTGATGCATACGGTCATTGAGCATACGTACGATCCGAATCATGATTGTACGGGGGATACCAAACGCGTAACAAACCTCAAGAATGAAATGGACGTTGTAAGAAGTCTGAAAAATAATCCATGGCCTGATTTAACAAACGCGTTTATTTACGGCAAAGAGCCAATCAGTGTAACCACCAGAGAAATTCTGGATGCGATGACTGCACGTAGTGATCAGATGGAAATTAATGAAGTTCTCTGTCTTTGTACGTATGTAACAGACTTATGTGTGTCGCTGGTTTCAAAAAATTCAGAATCCATGTTATGTGAAATTGTTGGAGCGCTCGTGGACTTCATACTGGGCCAAAACATACTGGCCTTCAGAGATTTTATTTTCTGGCTAGACCACCTGTAATGTCAGTACTGTTGTTGTTTGTAATGGCTATTTTTTTATTTACTACTTCAATCTATTCATCACTATATTGTCGAAATAAAAGGCTAAATCACTTAACTCATTAATCTTTTCTCCGAGTTCAATTTTTGGATTTTTGCCTTTTTCCGAAGCGACTTACAAATGAGCAATTTTACAAATTGAAATTTTGAATCAGTTGAAAAAAAAAAAGGAAAACGAGTAGTCGGAATAGGATGTAGAAGGAAAAGTATTATTAAGAAATGATCTTATGATATAAACTAGGTTCCTATTAATAATATAACGTAAATGTCTCGAATGAAGATGGAGTTTAAAAGCAATATTTTCTTAAAATCAACCAAATTCACAGAAATATCGACGTATATGAACAAAGAGTCCCGCTAACATGACAGCAAAAACTAGAAAATAAAGCGTAAGGCTTGACAATTACAATTAGGTGTGAAAATAAGATAAGGATGGTGAGACTGCGGTAAACAACTTCAGGCAGAAAGAGCGAACAAAGTCATGGAAACATCTGAAATGGTTGTGGTTTCAAAGTGTAACGCTGTGAAAAACTTTGCGGTTTATATCTAACAACGGTGTGACGAGGCCTAGCGCACTGGCGCGGATGAAGTCAAGATATCTAGCGATTTTAAGCGTACTTACCAGGGATCAGTCTGTTGTGTCGTTAGGCCACATTATAAAGGTTTGTACGCTTACATTCATTTCAGTGTATTTATGAAACACGGTTACAGAATTTGTCCAAGTGACATTCAATGCAATATTTTATTAAAAGATAACGCAAAAAGGAGTGTTTGAGTAACACTCTCGGCTCCGTCACATTTACTGTCACATGCGCTTACACGCATCCCAACCACCTGAAACCTGTTGTTATAAACTTCATGCCTGACACTTTTGTGACCGACTAAAAACAAATAAGCTAAACTGAAGGATGAAAATGAAGGATCACGAACATTGTTAAACAACTTAAATGAACAACAGACAATAATCACCAATACGTGTTCACACAGTTAACTTTATTTAAATGTTTCACTGATATAAAATGACCCTGAGTTGTTAGAAAAAAAAATAAAATGAAAAGAAAGCTGATGAATCGGTTTATTGAGCCAAACTGTCCAAATGAATCATTTCGTAGAAATGAATCGGACTCTGCATCACTAACACAGATCACAAAAAAAAAATGGGGTTTGTCACATCACAACACGGAAGGAGCGTATACTTCACAAAACTGTGGAAATGTGAGTCTTTTTATATAGGGTATCTTAGTGTGCATATAATCAGAAGTCCAATGATTTTGGGGACTGCCATGTATGAGTGTTTTGGGGTATGTATCCCCAGCAGCCATGTTTGAAGACCGAGGTGTATGCTGAGTAATGTAGTTCCCTGACCTGAAAGTCTACAGCGGTTGAGTGAGGTATTAGTTACACGTGTTTAACAACTTTGTAAAAACAAAAACACAAAGAACTGTTAAAACATATTTAGACTAAACAATTATATTGAAGAATAATACGAGATACGTATGCTAAAAAAGACTTGACGTGTGTGCTGTAATGGAGCAACTGTTGTGAAGCGAGATACCAAATAAACCAAATAATTGTCTTTATCTTAAGAAAAAGTAAATATGGTCCTGCTCTAGCTGTCTGAATATTCAGTCTCTCCCTCTGTATGTTGAGTGCGGCCAGTATTTTTACCGATTGTTAGCTCATGCCTATATTTTTTAAGTTTCATCTTAAACTATGTAAGCAGGAAATGTTTAGCATTTGATAAGTTGGTCAATCGCTCATCCATAGCTTTATCCTACTGTGGTGTTATAATACATTTTCTGCAACGGTTGTACTTGTTAGAACACTGTTTGTCAAACTAGTCATAAGTGATATTATTCATATTAAACAGGTTAATGAACTCTTTCAGCATCTATACTTGTAATAATGCATAAAATAATTTCATTAGGGTCTCAGCCACAGCTGAATGATAAAACAAACTTAAGGATGTTGTTGGCAGTTCGTGGGTGTCTGAAAAAAGCTGTGTGTGTGTGTGTGTGTGTGTGTGAGAGAGAGAGAGAGAGAGAGAGTTTGAAAGCAAAAAATGTTTTGGGTTAAAGATGTGATTTTACTACAAACTACAAGCACTCTAACTTAGAAACATAACTTAGAAAAAAAAAAGGCTTTTTTGTGTTTTTAATTAGAAAGTCAGATATGGTATATATAAAGTAGGTCTTTTTTATTGATTAATATGGTAGAATCATGATGAATTTACAAGGTTATGTATTTATACAATAATGTTTCATGAACTCACTGGTTACTGTATACATATTCAAGAGAATAACCTCAGTTGTCAATGTAAAGTTTTTTAGTCTGCATTACAAATATCTTAAAAGAAGAGGCTTTCATACATTCTATTTTTATTTGTCTCAGGACTTGTTACACAAAAACGTGCTTTTAAAACTGTTTTAACAGTAATATTGAACTTTACAAATATTTTACACATACTTAACATCTTAACACATCTGTATCAGTAAGATATTAATGTCATCACAAACCGTCAGACACATCAGCTTGGGTGATAAGATGGGTCTTATCGAATACTTGATTATTTATTCTGCCAAAATAAAAGTAAAATAAAACTATAAAAGATA
This sequence comes from Labeo rohita, assembly GCF_022985175.1. Classification (NCBI taxonomy): domain Eukaryota; kingdom Metazoa; phylum Chordata; class Actinopteri; order Cypriniformes; family Cyprinidae; genus Labeo; species Labeo rohita. Next base: position 692,995 of record NW_026129733.1, on the reverse strand, counting down.
CAGTTGTTTGTATTTTAATAAAATAAAGCATTACAGTGTGACAATAAATATGTTGCATTTAAAAAGCATGGTTAATAATACAGTTTTAAAATGAGAAAGAAAATCTAATCTGATGTAAAAATGGGGTCACTTGTTGCACCTTGTTTAAAACTTCTTTTGTTGCAGACAAGCTTACGAGAGCAAATTTTTAGTCTATTTAGGTTTGTAAGTGTCTCTTGCACTCATCAGAGGATCATTTGACAACTTCTAATCCTCATCATGGCTTTACTTGTGAAAGATCTAAAAATCTACAAAACTTAACTTATTTGTTAAAACAAAAGTTACATTGTTATTTAATCATACAATTTTCCATCATCATCGTGGATTTTGCGCGCATGTTTGTGTTTGTTGTGTTTGTTTTTTGTTTGTTGTGTTTGCATGTGTCTTTGTCTGTTTGTGTTTGCATGTGTTTGCATTTGTGTTTTGTGTTTGCTTTGCATTTGTTTGCATTTGTGTTTGCATGTGTCTTTGTCTTTTTGTGTTTGTTTTTGCATGTGTGTGTGTGTGTGTGTTTGTTTTAGTTGCATGTTTGCATTTGCATTTATGTTTACCATTTTGTGTTTGAGTTTGTATGTATGTTTGCATGTTTGTTTGTGTTTGCATTTGAGTTTGCATGTATGTTTGTGTTTGCATGTGTCTGCGTTTTTGTGTTTGTTTTTTGCATGTATGTTTGTGTTTTCATACGTGTTTTGTGTTTTAGTTTGCATGTGTGTGTGTGTGTGTGTTTGCGTTTGAGTTTGCATGTATGTTTGTGTTTGCATGTTTGTTTGTGTTTGTTTTTGCATGAATGTTTTCATACATGTTTGTGTTTTAGTTTGCATGTGTGTGTGTGTGTGTTTGTGTGTTTGTGTTTTAGTTGCACGTATGTTTGCGTTTGCATTTGTTTGCATTTGAGTTTGCATGTATGTTTGTGCTTGTGTTTGTGGGAGTGTTTGTGTACGTGTCTGCGCTTGTGTTGAGGATTGAAAAATCTAGGAGTGAATATAAAGAAATAACAAATGTAACTAAACTAACAATATTCACTAAAATGAAACAAGAATTTTCCAACAGCATACACCAGTTTATTAAAACAACCTCTTTGGTTTATTGGGCTGTGGGGTACAAGCTATTTACATTTCGTGTGATGTTAAGTTTAGACGATTAACTACATGCACGTGAACGTGTGTTTTAACTACCAGTCTTGCGGGGAAGAAAATCAGTGAGGACTCCACTCTTGTTTTTATTGTGCAGTGTCGAACAAAACATTTGCATTCATCTTGATATTTAACTACCTACATGTACATATGTGCGTTTCAGCTGATTTAACAGACAGTGAGGTCTAAAACTGACAAAAATTAAAGAGTGAATAAATAAATTAAATTGATGAAGTGCGAATAACTAAATAAAATAAATTAAAATAAAGAAACATTTTCCTGTGGCTTAGGAGGAGTTTGTTTGAAAGGAAACTGGTATGATCTTTAAAATGAAAAACTACTTGTATTATTGTTAAAACGGGAAGAATGCTTTCATCAATTAAGAAATGTCATAGATTTATTAACCCTTTAACTGTCACTCCCATTTTGAACATAGACATGAAAATGTTCAAATATGTTAAAAATCCAAACTTAAATTTTTATAATTCATGAACAAAAACATTTTGTAATATGATTTTGATGTACATTTTCCATGGTAATGCAATGTCTGATTTTAAAATGGTTTTCAAAGGATAAATTTTCAGATCCTACGTTTTCAATTGATATATAATTTCTTACAATTTCTAAAACATTATAGGGAAAAAGCCTGCGAAGAAAGTCTTTTTTGTGACAAAGGTCAGAACTCCTGTTATGATGTAGATTTTTGAGGTGCACTCTTGTCGTAAATGAATCTATTACTTTTCCTACATAATTTGTAGCACAAACAGTGGCCAAATATCTATTTAGGTATTTAGGGAGTCTTAGACCAACAATATTGTAACGCCACGCCAGCAGAGGGAGCCCTCACCCGCTGACTGACTGTTGTTGCTCCTTCTGCTGCTTCATTGGTAGCTTCCTGTTTGGTGGCAATAAAAGGAGGCCATTTTAAACAGGAACCTGTGAAGTATTGTTTTGCTATTGTGGACTCTACCAAGCGGTTTCCCTGTTTTGATTGTTTTGGTTTTGTTTCTTGCCATTGTTTTACTTTGTTTTTGCCATTGTCTTGTCTGTTCTTTGCCATAGTTTTGCCAAGTTTCACAGCCCTGTTCATTTGTTACTTTTCGGACTGCTCTTTCTGGTTTTTGGACTGTGCCTGTTTTATGGACTACGATATTGTTTTGTCTTCGTCACTCTGTTTGTTGGATATTGACCCTGCCTGTTTGACTACGATCTGTTTATTAAAGCTTGCACATGGATCTTATACGCTTCCTATGAGTCCTCATTACAGAATACTTCGCCTCCCAAAGATCCAGCGGCTTTCTACACAGATCAAACCATGGACCCAGCATCACGCCTCGTTCGACTCCGCCAAGGTAACCAGCCAATTGAACAATATGTTTTGGACTTTTGTGAGCTCTGTCACTTGGTGGATTTTCAAGATAGCTTTCTGAAGGACATTTTCTTTTTTGGTTTGACATTTCAGTTAAACTGCCTAGACATCACCGCCACTGGTCATTAATCCGTTATATTGACTATGCTCTGTTGATGGCCGGATCGGCATTTACTGTAGGGGTCGCCGATGATAAACCCTACCATCCTCCTGTTCCAGCCACACCCATATTCACACATGTCATGTCCGGTATTGTCACGATCATGCCAGAGACTTCCCCTACCAAGTCCGCCAAGCCACAGCCTGCTCACGTCACGTCCGCCAAGCCACAGCCTGCTCATGTCACGTCCGCCAAGCCACAGCCTGCTCACGCCATGCCTGCCGCTCCAGGGCCTGCTCACGCCATGCCTGCCGCTCCAGGGCCTGCTCACGCCATGCCTGCCGCTCCAGGGCCTGCTCACGCCATGCCTGCCGCTCCAGGGCCTGCTCACGCCATGCCTGCCGCTCCAGGGCCTGCTCACGCCATGCCAGCCGCTCCAGGGCCTGCTCACGCCATGCCTGCCGCTCCAGGGCCTGCTCTCGCCATGCCTGCCGCTCCAGGGCCTGCTCTCGCCATGCCTGCCGCTCCAGGGCCTGCTCTCGCCATGCCTGCCGCTCCAGGGCCTGCTCTCGCCATGCCTGCCGCTCCAGGGCCTGCTCACGCCATGCCTGCCGCTCCAGGGCCTGCTCACGCCATGCCTGCCGCTCCAGGGCCTGCTCACGCCATGCCTGCCGCTCCAGGGCCTGCTCACGCCATGCCTGCCGCTCCAGGGCCTGCTCACGCCATGCCTGCCGCTCCCACGCCATGCCTGCCGCTCCAGGGCCTGCTCACGCCATGCCTGCCGCTCCAGGGCCTGCTCACGCCATGCCTGCCGCTCCAGGGCCTGCTCACGCCATGCCTGCCGCTCCAGGGCCTGCTCACGCCATGCCTGCCGCTCCAGGGCCTGCTCACGCCATGCCTGCCGCTCCAGGGCCTGCTCACGCCATGCCTGCCGCTCCAGGGCCTGCTCACGCCATGCCTGCCGCTCCAGGGCCTGCTCACGCCATGCCTGCCGCTCCAGGGCCTGCTCACGCCATGCCTGCCGCTCCAGGGCCTGCTCACGCCATGCCTGCCGCTCCAGGGCCTACTCACGCCATGCCGGCCACCCGTCCAGAGTCTGCACCCATCATGGCCGCCCTCCCACAACCAGCTCACAAGATGGCCGCCATCCCAGAGCCAGTCCACATGATGGCCGCCATCCCAGAGCCAGTCCACAAGATGGCCGCCATCCCAGAGCCAATCCACAAGATGGCCGCCATCCCAGAGCCAGTCCACAAGATGGCCGCCATACCCAAGCCTGTACACAAGATGGCTGCCCCGTCTGAGTCCCCGGCCAAGATGGCTGCCACGCCTGAGCTTCATCAAATCAAAATCATCTCACCCAAATCTCATCTCGCCATGTCTGCTGCACCCAACACAAATCAAGTGATGCCTGATCCTCCAGTGTCAAGTCAGGGCTACACTTTCTGTGCAAAGTCAAGATACAGCTGTTGTTCTCCACGAGTCAAGCCAAGTCACAGCTGTTCCCCACGAGTCAAGCCAAGTCACAGCTGTTCCCCACGAGTCAAGCCAAGTCACAGCTGTTCCCCACGAGTCAAGCCAAGTCACAGCTGTTCCCCACGAGTCAAGCCAAGTCACAGCTGTTGCCCACGAGTCAAGCCAAGTCACAGCTGTTGCCCACGAGTCAAGCCAAGTCACAGCTGTGCCCCACGAGTCAAGCCAAGTCACAGCTGTTCCCCACGAGTCAAGCCAAGTCACAGCTGTTGCCCACGAGTCAAGCCAAGTCACAGCTGTTGCCCACGAGTCAGGCCAAGATACAGCTGCTGTTCTCCATGAGTCAAGCCAAGTCACAGCTGTTCCCCACGAGTCAAGCCAAGTCACAGCTGTGCCCCACGAGTCAAGTCGCGTTACAGCTGTTTTTCCTGAGTCAAGCCATGTTGTTCCTGAGTCAAGCCAAGTTGCAGCTGCGTCCCCTGAGTCAAGTCAAGTTTCCAAGTCCAGTCAGGTCACGGCTGTTGTTCCAGAGTCAAGTCAAGCTACAGCTGCTGTTCCAGTGTCAAGTCAGGCTGCAGCTGTTGTTCCAGCATCAAGTAAAGTTAAAGCTGTGTTCCCTATGTCAAGTCAGGTCAGAGCTGCTCTTCCGAAGTCCAGTCAAGTTACAGCTATTGCTCCTGTGTCAAGTAAAGCTATAGCTTTAGCCCTCAAGTCAAGCAAAGTCACTACCGATCTTCACAAGCCAAGCCAAACCACAGTTGATCTCCCTGAGCCAAGCCAAGTTACAGCAGATCTTCATAAGTCAAGTTGCTGCTGTCGTCCATGAGCCAAGCCAAGCCACAGTTGATCTTCATCAGCCAAGCCAAGTTACAGCAGATCTTCATGAGCCAAGTCAAGTTGCTGCTGTTATTCCCGAGTCAAGTCAAGCCACGGCAGGCCTCCCTGAGTCAAGTCAAGCCACGGCAGGCCTCCCTGAGTCAAGTCAAGAAACTGCTGCCCTGCCAGAACCTAACCAGGTCCCCTCTGACCTCCCCAAATCACTTTACATCTCAGCTGACCACCAAGAACCTCATCATGTCTCAGCTCATCCCCTAGAGCCTCCTCATGTATCTACTGACCCAAGCCATGCAGAGCCCACGCTCCCAAGCCACAAGTTCACAGCATCCACACTCTCAAGACCAACAGACATCCCACTATCTACTGTGTTGCCGGTAATGGCCGTTGCCATTTTCAGTGTGTGGGCTGCTCCAAGGTTCCACTGTTCCCCGTCTGAGTCCCCGGCCAAGATGGCTGCCACGCCTGAGCTTCATCAAATCAAAATCATCTCACCCAAATCTCATCTCGCCATGTCTGCTGCACCCAACACAAATCAAGTGATGCCTGATCCTCCAGTGTCAAGTCAGGGCTACACTTTCTGTGCAAAGTCAAGATACAGCTGTTGTTCTCCACGAGTCAAGCCAAGTCACAGCTGTTGCCCACGAGTCAAGCCAAGTCACAGCTGTTGCCCACGAGTCAAGCCAAGTCACAGCTGTTGCCCACGAGTCAAGCCAAGTCACAGCTGTGCCCCACGAGTCAAGCCAAGTCACAGCTGTTCCCCACGAGTCAAGCCAAGTCACAGCTGTTCCCCACGAGTCAAGCCAAGTCACAGCTGTTGCCCACGAGTCAAGCCAAGTCACAGCTGTGCCCCACGAGTCAAGCCAAGTCACAGCTGTTCCCCATGAGTCAACTCACGTTACAGCTGTTTTTCCTGAGTCAAGCCATGTTGTTCCTGAGTCAAGCCAAGTTGCAGCTGCGTCCCCTGAGTCAAGTCAAGTTTCCAAGTCCAGTCAGGTCACGGCTGTTGTTCCAGAGTCAAGTCAAGCTACAGCTGCTGTTCCAGTGTCAAGTCAGGCTGCAGCTGTTGTTCCAGCATCAAGTAAAGTTAAAGCTGTGTTCCCTATGTCAAGTCAGGTCAGAGCTGCTCTTCCGAAGTCCAGTCAAGTTACAGCTATTGCTCCTGTGTCAAGTAAAGCTATAGCTTTAGCCCTCAAGTCAAGCAAAGTCACTACCGATCTTCACAAGCCAAGCCAAACCACAGTTGATCTCCCTGAGCCAAGCCAAGTTACAGCAGATCTTCATAAGTCAAGTTGCTGCTGTCGTCCATGAGCCAAGCCAAGCCACAGTTGATCTTCATCAGCCAAGCCAAGTTACAGCAGATCTTCATGAGCCAAGTCAAGTTGCTGCTGTTATTCCCGAGTCAAGTCAAGCCACGGCAGGCCTCCCTGAGTCAAGTCAAGCCACGGCAGGCCTCCCTGAGTCAAGTCAAGCCACGGCAGGCCTCCCTGAGTCAAGTCAAGCCACGGCAGGCCTCCCTGAGTCAAGTCAAGCCACGGCAGGCCTCCCTGAGTCAAGTCAAGCCACGGCAGGCCTCCCTGAGTCAAGTCAAGCCACGGCAGGCCTCCCTGAGTCAAGTCAAGAAACTGCTGCCCTGCCAGAACCTAACCAGGTCCCCTCTGACCTCCCCAAATCACTTTACATCTCAGCTGACCACCAAGAACCTCATGTCTCAGCTCATCCCCTAGAGCCTCCTCATGTATCTACTGACCCAAGCCATGCAGAGCCCACGCTCCCAAGCCACAAGTTCACAGCATCCACACTCTCAAGACCAACAGACATCCCACTATCTACTGTGTTGCCGGTAATGGCCGTTGCCATTTTCAGTGTGTGGGCTGCACACTGTGCTCCGGAGGCCTCGTCAGTCCACAGGTCTGCTCCGGAGGCCTTGTCAGTCCACGAGTCTGCTCCGGAGGCCTCGTCAGTCCACGAGTCTGCTCCAGAGGTCTCGTCTGTCCACGAGTCAGCTCCAGAGGCCTCGACTGTCCATGAGTTTGCGCCTATACCTCCAGAGGTGTCAGCGCACACTATAGATCCTCCAAAGGAGGTGGCGTCTATTTATGAACTCACTGCCATGTCTGCCCAAGAATCTGCGCCCATGCCCCCAGAGGTGTCAGCATATGCTGTAGATCCTCCCATGGGGGCAGTGTCCTACTATGAACTCTCTGCCTGTCATGCCACAGCCAAGGAAATCATCCGTGAACACACCCCTCTGCTATGGATGTCACTGGTTCCACTGTGGATATCTCTGCTCCTGTCTGCTCTACCTGCTCTGCCTGCCTCGCCATGGCTTCCTGTTCTGCCTGCTCTGCCTGCCTCGCCATGGCTCCCTGCTCTACCTGCTCTGCCTGCCCCGCCATGGCTTCCTACTCTGCCATTGCTCCACGGCCCAGGCCCTCCAGTGTTTCACGGTCTGCCACTGCTCCACGGCCCTGGTCCTCCAAGGTTCCACTGTCTGCTATTGCTCCACGGCCAAGGACCTCCAGTGTTCCACTGTCTGCCACAGCTCCACGGCCCTGGTCCTCCAAGGTTCCACTGTCTGCTATTGCTCCATGGCCCAGGACCTCCAGTGTTCCACTGTCTGCCACAGCTCCATGGCTCAGGTCCTCCAGGGTTCCACTGTCTGCCACAGCACCACGGCCCTGGTCCTCCAAGGTTCCACTGCCTGCCACAGCTCCACAGGATTCTGTAACGCCACGCCAGCAGAGGGAGCCCTCACCCGCTGACTGACTTTTGTTGCTCCCTCTGCTGCTTCATTGGTAGCTTCCTGTTTGGTGGCAATAAAAGGAGGCCATTTTAAACAGGAAGTTGCGAAGTATTGTTTTGCTATTGCGGACTCTACCAAGCGTTTTCCCTGTTTTGATTGTTTTGGTTTTGTTTCTTGCCATTGTTTTACTTTGTTTTTGCCATTGTCTTGTCTGTTCTTTGCCATAGTTTTGCCAAGTTTCACAGCTCTGTTAATTTGTTACTTTTCGGACTGCTCTCTCTGGTTTTTGGACTGTGCCTGTTTTATGGACTACGATATTGTTTTGTCTTCGTCACTCTGTTTGTTGGATATTGACCCTGCCTGTTTGACTACGATCTGTTTATTAAAGCTCGCACATGGATCTTATACGCTTCCTATGAGTCCTCATTACAAATATACAGTTTTGTCATGATTAGATTAGGATCTGTTTGTAATATGGTGAAGTAAACTTAGGCGTCCCAGCTGAACGGACGGGTGATGGGTGAAAAGTCTTTTAAGAATATTATTTTCTTTAATTCTTTTACCATACATTTAAATCCTAGTGTTGGTGGGGAGAGAGCTAGAGTAAGGGAGCGTTAGAGAGAGAGAGAGAATTTGAATTTTAAAACTCAATTTTATTACAAAACAATTAAAAACATGATTACACAACAGAATAGATTATCTCTACACAGTAGAGAAAGGGGGGGGGGATTTACAACAGACTGTTGAAAGTCAATACACCATCAATGATGTTACAAAGAACATTTTTTACACACCATCTTTGTTCAAAAAGCATAAAGTTTTTTGTTGCTTTATAGTAATGAAAGTCAACTAAAACTCTTGACTTAACCAAGATTGAAAAGAGCATTGTAACATCTGTGTCCACATTTCCTTCCATTCTTCTTTTTCTACTTAAATAAATTGCCATTTTCGCTTGGCCTAGCAAGAAGTTGAGCAATTGACATTCAAAGGAACGTTTCCACAAATAAAAGTTTCCATAGAAAACAATTAATCAAAACACATAAACAGATCATGTAACAAAGAAAATAAAGACCTTAATCTGCTACAGTGCATAAAAGCATGAAACACTGTTTCTCTTTGTAAACAAAAAAGACATTTGTGATTGACTTGATTTATTATTGAGACAAACGCGTTGACAGCAATAATACCGTGTAAGACTCTCCACTGTAAATCGCCTGTTTTTTTACATAATGGTCACTTATAAAGTGCTCCCCACTCAGGTCTGACATTCTCACTTAAATGTAAAACATAGCACCAAGGTGTATCTATTTTTCCATCAAGACTCTTCTTATTAAAAACTTTTACACAACACCTGTACATTGTTTTACTAGATGCTCTTCTTTCTCCCGACAAAATTAAATTATTACACCTTAAAAGAAACCCATTACACATCTCCAGATCAGGAACCAAACACAGTCCTCTTTCACCAGCTGAATCCGCCCTTCTATAAAGTCTTTGATGATTCTGAGTTCTGCTTCAGTGATGTTTTCCTTCCACTTTGTCAACAGCTGAGTTGTTACTCTTATTGATTTCAGATTCAGCTTTTCCGCCATTGCTTTGTCATTTGAAAGTTCAGGTCCAGTAATGTGAATAAGTCTCTCAAGAGTGATGACATGGTACTTGATAAGCAAGTCCGTCAAAACAGGAAAGAAATTTTCGCTTGACACATCCAAACGTGAACCAAAAATCAGCGGTTCCTGTAGAGTCGAGTACAAAGAGTCAGTCTTTTCACCTCTCGACACTTTAAAATGTGACCACACCTTAAACAAGTTACTATAATAAATGGGTAACTTAGATAAAACCAATTTCTTGGGATCCATCCAAAACAAGGACTTGTCTAGGCCCAAACCTCCACAACGCTTTAAAATAATGGAGGCAGCCAAACTCCAGTTTTCATTAACAGGAGTATTAATAAACCTTTGTACAAAGTTCAGTCTAAAATCTGCCGCTCTACTCTGCAAATGAATCAGGCCTTGTCCCCCTTCATCTTTAGACAAAAATAACACACTTTGTGGGACCCAGTGTAAATTATCCCAAAAAAAATTAACCAGAATGGATTGAACTTTTCTTAAAAGAAGTGGCGGAGGATCAATGCAAGTCAACCGCACAAGCAAAATGCTTCATCTGCATTGACTGAGAAAACAGGTGTGATTGAAGGGGAAACTGTTAGAGAGGAGTTGCCTGCGACATCTGATGCTGTTGGGCAGAACAGTGCAGAAACATCCAAAGATGTAAACCCAACAGATTCATCAGCTGTTGCAGCAGCTTCAAAACAAATGAGTGGTAAAGGACTGACAGTAATGGCTATAGATGAAGCTCCTGTAGTGAATAAGACGCAGTCAACTGATGGTTTAGGAGACGTGCAGAATTCTGATAAGAGTCAAGATATGGAGTTGGAAGGAGATCAGGATCTAAAAGAACAGGATGAGTGTGTTTTTAAGAGACCACAAAAAAGGAGAATGAAGCAGCGTCACTACAGTAAACCAAAAAGAGCAGAAAATGTTGATCTAAGTCAAACTGATACTGAGAGCGAAACCGATCTTTCTGAATGTAGTGTTTCCTTTGATCATTCCCAAGATGAGTCAACTACTCAATCTTACACTGTAGATGACATTAAGCTCTTTTTAAGAGTGACTAAGAATGTAAGAAATGCGCGCATTTGACTCACCAGGTGACTCAACCGCACACTTCCCATGAGTCCCGTTACATGAACTTGTGATGCAAAACCCTAAACACAAGAAAGCAAAAGTTAAGCACATCTGCAACACGGCTGTCATTGTTTACACACAATAATTCAAAATTCTTCACACTTGTTTCTAAATATTTAAATATACAAATACAGTCATGTGAAAAAGTTAGGACCACCCTTTTGAATTTCATGGTTTTCTGTCTCAGGACATAATAAAAAATTATCTGGTCCTTGGCAGGTCTTAAAATTTGGAAAATAAATGCTCGGGTAAATATCATCACATGACATATCACACAGTTTCATTATTTATTTATAGTTTTTTCTGATGGCTTAAGCACATTTTTTGTAACTATTAGCTATTTTTGCAAAACTCTACACACAAATAAGACCCTTCACCTAATCAGCAAAACATTGTAGTTTTCTTGCAAAAGCTAATAAACCTTGCTTAACTCTTCAAACCTTTGTAAAAATGGTATTTTCGTATAAAACAGTTAACACAAGCCATCACATTAATAAGCACACAATGCACCAACTACACACTGATAGTATGAATAAAAAACACATCTGGCTTTTGCTTTCTCTGTGCACAAGGTAGGCTATGTCAGTTTGAGGTCATACTTTTGTCATAGTTCTGTAAACATAGAGGGATCCAAACTTCATGTACTGGTGTTTATTTACACACATCAAAACAAACACAAGTGTTTTTTTCCAAGTCAAAACAAAATAGTAATTTCACTGAGGAAAAAAAAGAAATCAGTCTACATCGTGTCGTCTCTCTGGGTCCGGCCACAAAATTTTGTCTACATCACATGCAATGTCCTCTAGTCCAAGGCACCGGGGAAAATATCTTCTGGAATGGCGTATCCAGGCCTGACATGATGCCTGGTCAATATCCCCACATGCCTCCTCCATTGCCTGTAAAAGGGCTATGTGTTGATGGGGATGTTGGTCATAGACCTTCCAGCGCCAGGCAGAGAAGAATGGAGAGTATGGGGGAGGTTGAGTACAGTGAAGAGTGGGTGATCTGTAAACCAGTTGCAGACCAAAGCAGCCCTATGGAAACTAAAATTGTCCCATATGATGACGTATCTGGTCTGCTCTGGTCTCTGAACATTAGTGAGCATGTCATGTATGGTGTCCAGGAGTGTAATGTGTGCAGTGTTATATGGGCCCAGGGTTGCATGATGGTGAACAACACCATTTTGACTTATAGCTGCACACATAGTTATGTTACCACCACGTTGTCCTGGGACATTGATTCTGGCACGGTGTCCAATAATGTTCCTGCCACGTCTCCTTGTCTTAGTGAGGTTAAAACCAGCCTCATCCACAAAAACTTGCTCATGACCCATGACATCTGCCTCTAGCTCCATCACTCTCTAGACAAGACAAAACAAATTCAGCACAGCGGGCCCATGCACAGCACTACAGTATGCACTTCCAGATTCAGTACCAATGATACTATAGCTTACCTACACATAGTCATATCGCAGCTGTTTTACACATTCACTGTTTCTTTCAAAAGGTACCCTGTAGATTTGTTTCATTTGGATTCTGTTGCGGGCAAGTACACAACCTAATACAGAAATGCTCACATTGTGTATGTTTTGGAAGGTGGTGTCATCCTCAATTATGCGCTGCTGAATTTCACGTAGCCTTATGGAATTATTTGCAATCACCATATTGACTATATGGGTTTCTTGTTCTGCAGTGAACATTCTTCCTCTGCCCCCAGCATCTGGTCGTCTAGCAATTCTGTAAAGTAACAATTTCAGTATTTTTACATCTATGGTATTGTTGTGTTTCTCATTAGAATATGCAGTGCTACAAATCTTAGTGCAAAGTGACTGTACTAACCGATTCTCATTTCGAAATGTCCTTATGATGCTTGCTACAGTGTAGCAGTGTAGTTCAGCCTAAAATTAGGCTGAACCTGTTGGCCAGCTTCCCTCAGGGTCATTCCATGGTTGATTACATGGTCCACTATTGTAGCTCTGATGTCATCAGCAATTCTATTTCTTACTCTTCTTACCCTTCCTCTTCCCCCTCCTCGTCCTCCTTTTGCTCCTCCTTGTCCTCTTCATCTAACTTCACCTCCTTGTCCTTGTCGTCCTCTTCCTCCTACTTCTTCACCTCCACGTCCTCTTCCTCGGCCTCCTCTAATTCTCACTCTTCTCACTCTTCCTGCTCCCTCCATTGTACTCCACACGGACAGCTTACCTGTAGCTTATTTATAGTGCTTAGGCTGATTGCAAAGTGAACTAATTATCTAAAACAGTTTTCACATGTGACAGTGTGCCAGACAGTTGGCAAACTAGTGTAAATAATAGCCATAAATGTGTATAGTTTTGGTAGGAGTGTGTTGATCGTCTGGAAATTGAGAGTAAAGCAGTGAGTTGTGTTTACAGTTCCGCAAAAAGAGTGCTGTGCAGTGGATTGTACCTACAGTTTTGCAATGTGTGTTTTACAAAATTGCAAACTGAGTGCAAAGCAGTGTTTGTGCTTTTAGTTTTGCAAACTCAGTGAGTGGTTTTGCTATAAGTATTTAAGCCATCAGAAAAAAACTGTAAGAAAAATACAGCCAAGAGGAAAAGGCCATGTGTGACAAAGTTAGGACACCCTGTGAGTCAGTTACCTGTAGATCTACTTTTAGCAGTAATAACTTGAAGCATTCATTTTCTGTGTGACTTTATCAGTCTCTCGCATCGTTCTGGAGGAATTTGCACCACTCTTCTTTTCAACGTTGCTCCAGTTTATTGAGGTTTGTGGGCATTTGCTTATGCACAGCTCTCACCACAGCATTTGAGTCAGGATGAGCTCTGGACTTGGACTGGGCTATTGCAACACCTTGATTCTTTTCTTTTCAGCCATTCTGTTGTAGATTTGCTGGTGTGCTTGGGATCATTGTCCTGTTGCATGACCCAACTTTAGACATTGGACAGATGCCCTCGCATTTGACTCTAGAATACTTTGATATACAGAGGAGTTCATGGCCAACTCAATAACTGTGAGGTGCCCAAGTGCTGTGGCAACAAAACAAGCTCAAAATTATCAGCCCTCCTCCAGCATGCTTGTCTTTTGGTATGAGGTGTTTGTGCTGATATGCTCTTTAGGTTTTCACCAAACTTGGCGTTGTGCATTATGGCCAAACATCTCCACTTCTGTCTCGTCTGTTCAAAGGACATTATTCTAGAAGACTTGTGTTTTACTCAGATACAACTTTGCAGACCTAAACTGTGCTGCAATGTTTTTGTTTTTTTTTTTTAGATGGAAGAGGCTTTCTTCTGCCAAGCCTTCCAAACATGTCATTTTTGTCCCATATTTGTCCCATTTTCTAATGGTATTGTCATACTTTATGATTTAACATGTTAACTGAGGCCTGTGGAGTTTGAGGTGTAGTTCCTGGGGTGCCTTCCATTTCTCTGAACTTTACACGGTCTGATCTTGGGGTGAACTTTCTGGGACGTCCACTCCTGGAAGGAGAGGTGTCTGTTTTAAATGTCTTCCACTTGTGAATAAACTTCAAATTGTTTGGAAATGGCTGTATTACTCTTCTCAGATTGATGGCAGCAACAATTGCTTCTCTAAGATGATTGCTGATGTCTTACCTCCTTGGCATTGCGTTAACACACACCTGAAGGCTCCAGACCAGCAAACTGCCGAAGCTTATGCTTTTATAGAGGCGCTCAGACTGGCTGATGATTCTGGCTGATGAAGGTATTTGATTAGCAGTTCTTGACTGTTATTTACCCTCTTAATTCCAATGTTAACAGTAAGGGTGTCCTAACTTTGTCACATGACTGTATAAGCCAGTCCAAAGTGCACAGAAGGCATGGGTGCATCTGTCAATCTGAGAGGTATGGAAGAGTGTGAATACGAGTGTGAATACATAGGGAACCGGGGTCTGAGCCAACTCAAAGAATGGGAATGAGGTCGAGCGTGTGTGTCCTTACCACAACATGGATTTTTAGAAAGTGCACAGAGACTAGCGTGCGCACTTACTACAACATGGATTTTAGAAAGTGAACAGAGATTTAGCATGGTTCTGCATGTACAGAGTGCTTATCATGGAGTTCTGGGGAGCGGAGAATTTAACCCTCAAGAAGAGGGGAAATTCTGAACAACCCTCTGAAGTGGGGAAGCATAGCCGAGTTAATCATGAAACAGTCTATGGGGAAGGTTGGAAGAAGGCCAGACCCCCTAACATTGCTGTGGAGCCCACAGAGCAGAGAATTCAACTCTTCAGGATTGGAGAGAAACCCAGGTGCTCAGAAGGGGGGGCAGCATGCCTAAAAGGTGATCCCCTAGGGTGAGGAGAGCACTGCTAAGCTCATCTTGCAAAGAGAGGCCTAACTACCTGAAGTTGCCAACTCACAGAGCTCTGGGGAGCAGAGAGCTCAACTCTCAGGATGAGAGGGAAACTCAAACGCTCAGGGGGAAGCAGCATGTTTGTAAGTGACCCTCGGAGTGAGGGGAGCACTGCCGAACTCACCATGAGAGCAGCCTCAAGGGGAGGGTGGAGAAAGGGCCTGACCCCTTGGCATGGCTGCACGGTGGATCCCACAGAGCAGAGAATCCAACTCTCAGGATAAGAGAGAAACTCCTGTGCTCAAAAGGGAGCGACATGCTCATAAGTGACCCTCCATGGTGAGGGGAGCAGTGCTAGCTCAACCAAGAACCAGCCTACCAGGGAGGCAAAAAGTGGCCCAACAACCTGGCGTGACTGCTAATCGGAGCTCTAGAGAGCGGAGGCTCAAGTCTCAAAATAGGTAGCACTGCAAAGCTTAACCAGCCAGAGGGCAACCTAACAGGGAGGCAGAGAATGGCCTAACAGACAGGGGCGTTTCTACGTGGTGGCCAGGGGTGGCACTGGCCCCCCCCTGAAATCTGTCTGGCCACTCCAGGTGTAATAGAATACAATGCAGGTGGCGTCGCTTGCGAGGGTGCGGTTGTCTGGGTGTGCGGGTCTGGAGATGAGGTTGCATGTCTGCAGCCAGACCCTTCTCGAAAATTGAGTGTTTACTGTTGCCCTTTTGCATAATTGTTGCACTATTTCCTATCTAATACTGTACAGCCACATTGTCACAATCTGTATTGTTAAATGCACTATATAAATAAAGGTGACTTGACTGGAATTAAAGATTATGTGTATAAGCAGTTCAGAAAAAAAAAAAAAAAAAACTGTAAAAACCAAAAACTTTTTTAGACTAGGGTTAATAAGTAAACTCTTCACTAACTAACCAACAAAGTTGCCTGTTGAACATTGCACTTTGATAAACCCTCAGATGTGCTGAGTCACTGAATAAATACAGGGGTCCTGCAAACCTGAACCAAGAGTCCACCTGACACTGTGTCGATAGACAACTGAGATAAGATCGTCACGCTGACAACCCTAAAACAAAGTTTCCTTAAGCTGTCATTTAACTGATAAGAATTATCAGAAGCTAATTAAAAAGAATGGAAATTAAAAGGTATCCAAATAATGGGTGTTGTGAGAGATTACATTTAGATGTTTGTGTTGATGAGCGCACCCCTCGGGATGGGATATTAAAACTTCTTAAGGAACTCAGGCCAGAGTGGAAACCAGAAGATATTCAGATCAAGGCAAGTCCATTATTAAAATTAAATACAGTTCATGTTTTAAAATAATTTAAAACTTTATTTTAAAATATTTGGATTTAGTTGTGTGTTTTATGTATGAAGTGTTGAGACCTATATTGACTGAAAGACAGTTTTTGTTTTGTTTTGTTTTGTTTAATCTCTTGTTTTCTTTTCACTTATTTCTGTTGAAGACGAAAATACAATGATTGATACAATACAAGGATAAAATACTTTTATCCAAACTGACTTGACTTGACATTGCATTCAAGGTAAAGGCTACATATGATCAGTTACATTTCATATGAATTATGGTGCTGCTACTGTGATGGTCCATTTGATCTACAGAAATTTAATTAGTTAAAATTAAATTTGTTCATCACAGTTGTGTTGCATAAAGTGCTACATTACATTTAATGAATGGCTTTAATATGTCTCAGAAACATTGTTTGTAAAGTTAGCATTAAGCTCTTTTGTAGTTCTTTATTGACGTGCACAAAGAAACAGAAACAGGTTCATTGCGTAATGTAAATAATAAATGTAAAGAGTAATTCTTGCATTCTGGCATTCTTGAAAAAGTTAAAATATAGCCATGCATTCCAGGCCACAGGATCCAAACAGATGTTTTCCACTGGTAAAATGTTCATTCTCCTAGGGCAATTAAGTCATTTTAGTGGTTGGAACTTAACACATGCAGACTAAAAAAAAAATTAAAGGTACAGATATAACATTACCCTGCATAGGAAATGAAAGCTATTGCAACAGCTGACAAAATGTGTGTGAATAATGGATAGTATTTGATTTATGTTCTGAAATATAAAAAAAAAGCAATAGTGATTGATACAAACAAGGTCAAATTAATGCATGGGCTTACGGGGGCATGTGCCCAAGGCACTTTCCCAGAGGATGGCCCATCTTAAATACTGCTCCCCAACCCTTGGGTGCCTTTAAATCGATCTGTGCATCACCACATCACCTCCGGCCCTGGATACAAGCAATTTCCCCCCCTAGTTTAGCCGTAGTCAACTAACATCACTTTACCCATTACACAATACACAGGGAGAAAAGATTAACAAGCGTCTGGAATGGGAAGAAAGGGTCTCTCAGAAATTAAGTCAGAGAGGAGAACTTTTGTAACTGAATGCATATGGCCACTGGAACAAATCAGAAGCATCACCTGATGTTGAAAGAGAGTGTCCATCACTGATGATGCAAACGTCTATGTTTATTACCCTATACACATTGTACAGTAGGACTGCATATACAAATTAGTACAAGGCTATTTTAAAAAAGATCACTCGTCAAATAAATTAATAATCATTGTAACAGTAATGAAGGCAATAACCGACAATAATGATAGAAACAATTGTCACGTTTAGATATATGGTTTCTGCCAAAAAGCAAGAAAAGTGGAAAGCAATGTCTCAACCACTGCAAAAAGAATTAGTTTTACAGATTGAAATAGCTTTGAAATCTGCCAATAGAAAAGGTATTCTAAAAGATCTTCCCTTAAAAGACTATTGGTCTCGTGCATTTAAATAAGTTCTTTAAATAAAATTATTTAGCGCCAAATTTGCACTCGTATTTCTGCTAATAACTTTTAAATCATTAGATCTAGAAACAGATTTTTTACTCTCTCTCTCTCTCTGATTCCTTTGGTATCCCTGAATGCATACCAACATGTACATTTCTACAGGTCAAGATTTTGAGCAATTTTGATTTATTATTATTATTATTTATTTATTTTTTTTTTTTATTTATTTTTTTTGTTTTGTTTTTTGTTTTATTTTTCGTCTCATCCTAGACAGTTTGGCCAATTTTCACCAAAATTGGCTCAGATCATCTTCAGATAATGCAGGCAAAATTTTTCGATAGACCAGACCATTCAGTGTGTTAACAAATTTGATGAAGTTTGTGCAAAAATGGACTTGAGGCTATATCTTTGCAACACCTTAGCAGATTCTGACTGATTTGTACGTATTATACCAAGCATGACCTGAGGGCACATGAGAAGTTTTGGCAATTACTAGTCACAGAAAAAAAAAAAAAAAGATAATAAATAAATAAATAAATACATAAACTTTTTGGTCAAAGTTTGGTAAAAAAATAATAAGTTTGGTCTCATGGTTACATACCAAATATGAACATTTTCATTTTTCTATGTTGGCCTTTTTGGCGTCAGCCATTTTGAGTTGGAACTTCCAACAGCAGAGCTGGAGAACCCTGGTCTTTACTGAGTAATTAAAGACAGCTCCTTCATTTTACTTTGATTGTTCTTGGCTCCTTAATTGCTGCTTGCAACTATATTTATTATTATTATTATTATTATTATTATTATTATCCTAGGCTTTCACTGAGGGCATCACTAACCAATTAATGGGCTGCTATGTGGGGTCTCTGATACAAGGCCCTGTTTTACTGGTGAGGGTTTATGGGCAGATGACTGAGCTTTTTATGGACCGAGATAAGGAAATGGAGATGTTCCAGGTCCTACACAAACATGGCTGTGGCCCGGAACTGTACTGCAGTTTCACCAATGGTATCTGCTATGAGTTCGTCAGAGGAGTCGTACTGGACGACATACTGCTCAGACAGCCGTCTGTTTACAGGTCTGAGCCTTTACCGCAAACACACATACACACCAAAATGTATTAACCTGTTGACACTGTGGATCACTAGGAATATATTGTTTAATTAAATTTTCATATTTATTGATTGAGTGGTAATAAATGTTACTAAAAGCTCTCCTGTCGCAACATGGCTGATTGTGGGTAGTTTTGGCTACCTTAAATACTTTAGCAAAATGATAGCTAATGTTTTTATTGGTATTTCAGTTTCTCAATATTCTTAATTGAAATTGCCTTTCCACTGGATGCAGACTGATCGCAAGAGAAATGGGGAAAATCCATTCAATAAAGTCTGGAGAAACTGGAAACAGTTCACCCGTTTTGTGGTCTAGATTGTCCCAGTTCCTCGATCTGGTCCAGAGGTCTGGTGCTCCTGAACAGCAAAAGTAAGTGAACCTGAGTGTTGTAAAACGGTAATTACAAACAAAAATATCTAACTCTTTGCTAAATAAACTAATTTTGCTGTCCACCACCAGCATTTTTGATCCTTTTCACAAAAATTTCATGGCCCCCAGAATATTTTGTTGTATGAATGTCTGAATATGCAATATTTCAACAGAAAGAACAGAGCCTTTGCATAAATAAATAAATGAATGAATAAATAAATAAATAAACACATACATACATACAGACATACATAACGTGGTGGACAGAATTATTGACACCCTTGGTAAATGTGAACAAAAAAGCCTATAAATTTAAATCTGCTGTAACGTGGGGTTGTTTTGGGGTTTGTTTCATGTTCTTGTTTTCATGTCTTTTATTTTGTAGTTTGATTCATACTGTTTGTGTCTTGCTTCCCTTGCCCTCATGTATTCCTGCCATTGGTCCTCTGTTCTATGTGTCATGTTCTGATTGGTTATTCTTATCATGTGTCTGTTTGCCCATTGGTTGGTTTGTGTCATGTGCTCCTCTTTGTTTGGTATAAGTAGCCCTCATGTTGCCATTGTCTCTTGTAGTGTAATGAAGTGTAACCTACTGTTGGTGAGTTTCTGTTCTCGTTCATGCCTGTTTTCATGCCACGCCAAGTCTGTTCATGCAGGGTCACAGGCAGGGTCGAACATCGGCAAACATGTATATGAGAACAAGACACAAGAGTAATCCAAGACAGGCGAGGGTCGATCAGCGGCAAACGTAATCCAAAGGACGAGGAAAACAGATAATCCAAATACACAGGCTAGAGCAGAGTCCAAAACGACAAGGCAAAGGGTTACATCCATGACAGGCGAGAAGTCCAGGACAGGCGGAAGGCAGACAAGACGATATAACCAGGCTAGAAAACAAGACTAGGAGAAACTAACTAGAAACACGACTGAACTAGACTAAGGATAAACAAGGTGGTTCCGTACAGCAGCTAACACAAACAGAGTGCTAAACGCAATGCAATACTCAGCCACCAGGAAAAGGAAGTCCAAGGCTTATATAGAGTGTTTGATTGGATGCAGCTGTGTGTGTGTAATCAGTGCAACAGATGATGGGGAATGTAGTCCAGGGTGTGGTGCAACAGTCTGTGTAATGTGAATGTCAATGGAATGAGTGGGCGACATCTGGTGGTAGGCCACCGGCCAGATTCGTGACACATGTTGATACTCTCTCCTTTTCAGTTTACCCCATTCATTTTCTATAGGGTTCAGGTCAGGGAACTAGGATAGCCATGGCAGAAACTTGGTTTTGTGCTCAGCGATACATTTTTGTGTTGGTTTTGATGTTTGTTTTTGGATCATTGTCCTGTTGCACTGTAAAAAACAATTTGTTGAGTCAACTTCAAAATAATTTGTAACCTGGCTGCCTTAAAAAGTTCAGTCAACTCAAAAAAAGTTTATTCAACTTGAAATGTTAAATTATACTAAGTGACAACTTAGATATTTGAGTTGAGTCAACTTAAACATTTTAAGGCAGCTGGGTTACTTACCCATCTGTCAAGTTTAGCAAACACAAATATCTAAGTTGTTACTTAGTACAACTTAACATTTCAAGTTGACTAAACTTATTTTAGTTGACTGAACTTAAAATTTTAAGGCAGCAGCATAACAAATTATTTTAAGCTGACTCAACAAATTGTGTTTTTTACAGTGTGGAAGATGCAAACATGGCCCATTATAAGATTTCTAGCAGAGACAGTCAGGTTCACATCAGATGTATATTCTTTGTTTTTTCTCATCTCAAAAGGGTTAATACTGCAGATTTATTATTACAGGCTTTTTTGTTCACATGTACTAAATGTGTCAATAATTCTGTCCACCACTGTACATGCACACATACATTAAAAAAAAAAAAAAAAAAAAAAAAAAAACGGAATGATGATCAAAACATAAATGGAGTAAATCGCTTCTATCAACACACCCCTAAAGCTTCACAGTCCTAAACCACTTCCTATTTAGGCAGTTACATAGTAAAACTTAAAATGCACCTTTAAAACATCAAATTCATGACTAATTAAACTGCATAGAGTCATTGCTGGTTCGCAAATTCTTAGGACAGCTTTCATCTACAACTCAGCTCTGCCAAAATATTATTAATTTTTACACATATGTTCCTTAGATCCAGTACCCATGTGGAGGCACCTTGCCTAAAAATTATCATCAAAGAGATGGAGGAACTGAAGAGTCATCTTACCCACATCAACTCCCCAGTAGTACTATGTCATAATGATCTCCTGACTAAAAATGTCATCTATAACCAAGAAGAGGGTGACTAATATTATATTAATATTAGAATGGTCAATTTTGAGTTTGTTTTAATTACGCCTTTCTTTAGGTGCAAATTAAGATTTTGGCCATAATACAGAGGTCTGCTACTGGACTCAAGCCTAAAAACCTGTTGTGTTGCATTTCAGTTCGAGTCAGTATTCATTGACAAATTTGTATTAAATAAGAAAAAAAGTATATAATTATTTTCATTTTAACACAACTTGTTTTGTGCACACTCTGTGTCTCTTGCACTGTCTCTTTCTCATACACAAACACACACACACTGAGGTCTTAGCTAGCTGAATATACATAAATCCTTTGTAATTACCCCTAGACAGGTGGTGCTGGGGTGAAAGCAGTTTCAGATAGAATACTCAGCAGTGATTACTGGCTTACAGCAAAAACTGAAGCAAATGTTACAGATATAAAAGAGCACACAAACTCACTGGCTGAGAGAAAACATATGGTTATGCAATATGCAAAGTGATTGACTGGAGGATTACATATCAATATTATGATTTTCTTGACTGAATTTCAAGCCACTTTAATTTGTGCATAACGCACTGTATGCAGTTACTATTTGGTGCATTTAGCTCTACTGTAATATGAAACCATAATGAATTACACAATCCCTGCAGAATTTTTTTTGCTATTCCTTGATCACAGAATTGAATGCAAAATCAAATTTTTTTTTGCTTAATTCAGAGGAGCCTACAATTTTTCTAAATTCCCACAAATTGTGGGCCTAGATTCGTGTGATCACAATTTCTATATGTGCTGTTACTTCTGCGATGCATGTGCTCCCACTGTAAAATGTGCACTCTCTCTAACACATGCACAGACCCAAACTGAGCAAAATATTATTTATATGGCCAA
This sequence comes from Labeo rohita, assembly GCF_022985175.1. Classification (NCBI taxonomy): domain Eukaryota; kingdom Metazoa; phylum Chordata; class Actinopteri; order Cypriniformes; family Cyprinidae; genus Labeo; species Labeo rohita. The sequence continues at coordinate 670,782 of NW_026129733.1, read as the reverse complement.
AAATGTAACTTAATGTGATTTTAAAACAGTATACAATTCAACAGTATAACAGTATATAAAAGTATACAATCCAGTACACCTACATAGATGATTGCGAGGTGAACAAATAAATGTTCCTCAATTGCCTGTTATTTGTGTAATTTTAACATGATTTTGCTAAGTGCTAAATGCTAACAATTTTGCTCAAGTATTAGAGATTTTTTTAACATGATCATGTTGATCATTTAGTCTTTCGAAATTCATGTATACATATGACACAGTAGGCTTTATAGGGTTAAGAGGACAACACTTAGGTTTCTCTCATTGTTCTCTTTTGGAAAAATTACAGAGCCCTATTGTTGTTGAGGTCAGAAAAGTAATACAAATTTTAGAACAATGTTGGCTTTGCTATTTTTTCCACTGCATGACAACACAAGAAACACAACAAATACTGCCACACATTTTGAGAAAAGCTGCCGCAAACATTTTAAGCTTCCAAAATCAGAAGAAGAAAAAAAAAACACACCTGTAAAATCCTGGACGGACTGATTATACACTGAATGATCAACACTCATTAACACATTGTAATTTATTTAATGTTTTGTACTGTTTAAATTGACTCATTAATTTTTTCCCCCTTAATTGTAGGCACAGTAAAATTCATTGACTATGAATATGCAGATTTCAATTACCAAGCGTATGACATTGGAAACCATTTCAATGAATTTGCAGGTACAAATAAAAAAAAAAACATCTATAACCAACATTAAAATATATGATTTTTGCTACTGTCTATCTAACACGCTTACAGATCATTTGTTTTTCATTTTTGAGGTATCAGTAATGTTGACTCCAGCCTATACCCTAGCTGTGAACTTCAGTTTGATTGGCTTACGGCTTATCTGGAGAGTTTCAAGTGGTTTAATGGTGTGGATTCAACTGTCACCAAGAAAGAGGTCCAGGAACTTTATGTACAAGTCTGCAAGTTCTCCTTGGTGAGTGTTTGGGGGAGGCCAAGGGAGGGGCTAGATTAACAGTTATGAAGTTGGCAAAAATGTATGTATATATATCATGGGCGTCGGAAGCAAAATAAATATTAGTAAAAATAAATCACTGGAGTATATGCCATTTTCTGTAGTCTGGTGCCTTTTATGATGTATATTGCCTCTATCTAGTAATGTGACAACACTACAAAAGACGGTTGTTAAAACATGTTTCCACTGGCGTAAGCGGTAAAGCAAATAGTTATCGTTTTTTGACACAAACGACCGGAGTTCGCGTCCGCCTGTTGCCGAAATCGGTCTTTTGCTTTTTCACGTCATTTTACATCGGAAAGTCATTTGTTTTCAATAAAAATAAAAATGAAGGAAATAATCGAGTATCGGGTAGCCTTAGGTGTATCTGAGCAGCAGATACGCTCAGATGCTTTGTTTACTTTGCTGTGTTACAGGAGTACAGTAGGCGTGAATATTCCCTAAACACACCCAGTATAGACAGTGATGCGGCCAGGACCATGGTGCTTGCTTCCTTTTAAATATGTTTGATGATTGCGCCTGATGTGTCCGCACACGCTCCACCCCAGAGTTTGTGGCTCAGTGGTTGAGCACTTGCCCGCCACACATTAAAGTCTAGGTTCAAATCCCATCTTTTACGGGGCAGCCGTGGCCTAATGGTTAGGGAGTTAGGCTTGTAACCGAAAGGTTGCGGGTTTGAGTCCCAGGTCCGGCAGGGATTGAAGGTGGTGGGAATGAATAACCAGCGCTCTCTCCACCCTCAATACCACGACTGAGGTGAGTCCCTTGAGCAATGCACCGATCCCCCAACTGCTCCCCAGGCACTGCAGCGATAGCAATATGGCTGCCCACTGCTCCAGGTGTGTGTTCACGGTGTGTGTGTGCACTTGGATGGGTTAAATGCAGAGCACAAATTTCAAGTATGGGTCACCATACTTGGCCACACGTCACGTCCTTTCCTTTCCAGATGCTGCCTGTTCATACGTGTGAGCATAGAGCTTAATCTATATCTCTATCATATCTATATATATATGACGAGTTCAAAGGCCATCTTGGTCAAAAATTAGATAATAATACTGAGTGAATGCTCTCGATACATATTATATGTCCATCAAATACCTTTACGCCAAACTCGCTAAAATCCCAGCCTCAGCCCAATCAGAATTACTGCTACTTAGGTAGAAACCTATACATTGGAACCTGATGAAAATGCATTTTGAATTGCATCTGAACTTTTCATATATATATATATATATAAAAGCACCCCCGTAGAAAAAAAGGGCTTTTCACTGTGTTCAAAGTTTATGATTGCAGAAAAATACATGTGTTTGTACTGAACGTTTATGGAGCAACAGATTTCGTGTGAAAATAATCATACAACCTCTTTATTTTGTTTAAAAATCTCATAAATGTATGAGGTGGCAAGGGGGACCTTTTACCCCACACATGGAATTAAAGGCTCACCAGCATGGGGTAAAAGGCACACAGTATTGATACAAATACTTTAATAAAATAATGTTTTGTTGTTGTTGTTGTTTAATAATGTATAAAGTTAATACTCGTTCAAAACAGTCACTTTAGCAAAATTTGTACTATTTTCTGCGTATTTTGATAAACAAAATAATATTTTTTTGTTCAATAAGTATAATGTCATTAAAATATGTTAATATAAAACATATATTTTAAAATACAGAAAAAAAATATTTTTGAAATGTAAAGACTCTGAAAGCATTGAAGGAGATCCCGAAATCATTTAATATAGATTTACAGTAGTAACAACAAATTATATTTTATTACATGATATGATTAATAGCATGTTTTTAAATATGATGGTTTCATTCTAAACATTAGAATGTCTCTAAGATGGACACATAATATATGACATAATATATAACAATGTCATGTTAACAAATGGAAAAGTCAACCTTCTATTAATTATCATGTTAATTATTGTGTCTTTTAGCCTCAACAGCAGGAGTGTTTTTTTTTTTTTTTTTTTTTTTTACCCCAAATGCCATACTTTTACATATTCTTTCATTATTGTAAAAACTGCTGTTTTAATTATCTTAAACAAAGCTGAAAATGATTAAGAAGACCTTTTAGTGATTCTCATTTGTTACTTAAATTACATTTTTAAAAAAATCAAATATTAGATCAAGCAAGCACAGAATCGACTTTGCGCTCCTGCCCATGATCGTGTCAAGGATCAGACAAATTTGCATGTGTATGTTGAAAAGCGGATGTTTTGGAAAGTGCTGCACCATGTTTTTTTCTGCCATCTAGTGGTTTAGAGGAGATTCATATCAAAGGTGCCTTTTACCCTGGAGCGCCTTTAGCCCCGTTGTACCCGGGGTACTGTTTGTATATACATACATATAGTGCACAGCATAAATGAGTACACCACGACTACAACTTAACAAATTCACCAACTACTCTTTACTTAGAAGACATGTTAGGGTTTATTGGAGATATAATGTTCCAACAAGCCAGCTTGGTCAGTTATCAAAAAAGAATGTCAGAATTATTCAGGGAAATAAGATCTTCTTATCAAATTGATAAATTGTTGTGTTGCAAAAATGAGTACAGCCTCCTGAAAGTTACTAAATAAAACAAACAAACAAACAAACAAATAAAAAATCAACAGGTAAGTATACTGAACAGGTTTAAAGACAAGTAATTCCCTGACAGCTAAAAGTGTTATATCGCCTACTGAATCTCAGACTTCATGCTGGCAACAACGGAACCACTTCGTAGAGAACTGTCAGGAGATTTATTTCTTAGCATAAAAGAGAACAATGGTACAAGATGAATACCAAACTATTGTTTAAAGTGTAAAAAAAAATATAGTAGAAGTAACACTGACATTCAAAAACAATGGACTTGTGACAAGACTCCTGAAATAATCAGGCCTTCACTCTAAGTTTTCAATTGGTGATGAGTGAATTTTTGCTAGAAAAAGAGCAGGAGAAATACCATGCAAGTGTCTCATAGCTGACAAAAACTATGAAAAGAGTGACACTTCATCTCACAGAGTACAACACTGCCTGCAGAAGTGATATGTGTGGTTGTTTTCAATACTAGAATTACCTGCTGTAGCCAAAGCACCATAAACTCATTTAACATTTTCCAAGGCCCATATTTACAAAATACAGACTTCTGGAAATGCATATTCTAGTTTCAATCATTCAATCAAGTCAATCATTTCAGATCCACAAACATCCAAAATGTTATGGTGTTGCTAAAGAAGGAGTACAGTAAGAAGTGCCTGGGTCCCACAGTGCTGTGAGGGAGTAGTGCTTTATCAATGAATTCACACACCACTGGGTGATGTAATACAAAACTTGAAACAAAAGATGCTACCCTCTCCTCATTCCCTGCATTGTTGGACATATGACCTTTCATGCAGTGTGTCATGTAGCTGTATGTGAACATAAACTATCCGCAAAGTTGTGAAGCCGACAATGCACGATACATAAACTTATTGTCTGTCAAAAAAAGGAGTCGGTTCACAATAGCCTGAACGAGTCGTCAGGAATTCAAATCTTTTTCTGTTACGGCTGTACGTCACAAAGTAACACATTTGCATAATGTCCGCCCACGTTCTACGTCGCGAACAACTTGCCCGCCCACAAACAGTAAAATTTCCATGTGGTTTACGTCATGTCGAGAAGATGCTGTATCCTAAGTACAATGCGGGATTCACCAAAAGCTTGCTCTTAAAAGATGGATCAGTAACCAGTTTATTTGGACCGGCTTGCTCCTCTGAACCTCTACCTGTAAGTGTGATTAATAATTGATGGTTGTATTTTCTGTCAACTGTTCAAAATACGTAGTTGTGTGTTATGTGGTGTAATATTATGTCGTGTATGACAGGGGGGTGAGTAAATTATCAGGACATTTTTATTCTGAAAGTGGAGTAATCCTTTAAAACTTGTTGCTTTTATGTAATGTTACTCTGTATCATGTAAAATACATATTTAGTTGTGTGTGTGTTGTGTTCGCTCCGCGCAGCTCATAGGTCTCTGCCTAACCGGCTGACAGCTTTATCTGTTCACTCACTATTGTCCAGAAATGTGTCGATGAATAGTGAATGTTTGCCGTTGTGATTACTTGAAGTTCTGACAAAGAATAGAACAATACGTTGGTGTACAAGCTGCAGTGCTTTATCAAAACATTTCTGCATTGGGTTGACGCATGTACTATGGCTGTTTGGGTGCTGTTGTGGGCTAGAGTAACGGTGATGGGCGTTCCGTGTTTGAAATTCGCTGCACATTAAACCAATCACAAAAGACTGGGTTATCGGACCAATCACTGCAGATTAGTGTCAGCAAAGAAGTGGTTTGGACAAATGATTCGTTTTAACGAACCGTTTTGGAGTCGTTGAGCAAATAAGGTAAAAAATAAATGCAAATTATAAGACAATAAACATATTTTATGACCTTGCATGCATGTAAACTTGTTGTTGGGGACTCCCAAATCCAAAATATGAACCTTTTTTAATCCATAATAGGGGTACTTTAAGCATTCAGAAATCACACAAAATAAAATTAAGCTGTTTTATTATGATAAAACCATGGTTAATTTTTGCAAGGATTGTGATGTCCACTTGTTTGTGTTGAAATTACAGAGGCTGTAACATTTTCATTGCAAAAAGGTGGCCAAAAATTAAAGATTAAATGGATAGTTAAATTAAATGTTTGGTCAATAGATTTGATCGTCCTCTACCAGGCCTTTGGTGCCCTTTGCAGGCATTTGTAATAATATATGCAGGCATTTGTAATAAAAAGGGACCACCGGTACTGGAGGCAAATGTTTAATAGGCTAGATAGTAAGTTGTTGCCATGTTTGTAAATTTTCCAATTTAAGACTATTTAATTTTTTTCCCCAGGTGGCTCATTTATTTTGGTGTCTATGGGCTCTTCTGCAGGCAAAACATTCCACTATTGACTTTGACTTCCAGAGGTAGGTTACCCTATTTTTAAAATGATTAATCAATTCCCAAAATTTGGCAAACTAAGGGAAAATAGAACATAATTCAAATTTGGGTCTTTGTGTGAAATTTTTGTTAGAGCTATAGCACAGTGGACTGTGAACGGGTGCATGGCATATAAAATCATTTTGCTCATGGACACCTTGGTTTGAGTCTCTGTCATATCCCCCCATGTCCCATAGTCCATATAAAACCAATGCCAGGTACAGTGTTTCATGTCTGAGCTCATCTGTAATGTGGTCACACCTACACACAGTGCAGGCAATTCATATGGTGATTAGGGGTGGGAATCAAAGGGTACCTCACGATACAAATCACGATACATGGCTCATAATACGGATAATATCATGATACAGCGATTCTGTGATAATGAATATAATGCTAGACAATCCTATAATGATACATCACAATATATGTCAATATAACATGTGTGTGAGCAAATAATATAACAGAATTTTATTTATTTATTTTTTTTGGTGAGCTATCCCTTTGATGACAAACAGCAGTATGTTTAGTACTGTTGCTTTAACTGGGCCAGGGATTTTTTTTTTTTTTGAAAAATGCTGGATTTTGACATCAAGATTTCAAAAGCTTGTGGCTTGAAAGGTCTTAAAGATAGAGATCAACTGTTAATTAGAAAAATGTTGGGCATGACCGAAAGTTTATGTGGGGTGTAAATATACTTATCTGATTTGCATATTATGATGTCATCAGGGGCAGCCATCCCGAATTTCACAATATTCAGGAAATAGTAGATATTGTATTGATGTTTGAACTTATTTGCATGTTGTTGTTGTTTGTCTTTTTATCCTCATTCCAAATTATCAGAAAAGCGGAAACCAACAATAAAACAGGAGAAAGTACTAAATTGTTATTATATTACTATACTATATAGTAGTAAAACGCAAGATCCAGATCGCCCCTGCAGCTGCATTCACACTAGCAGCGACTTCTGTCGCTGCATGTCGCCAGTGGCTGGTGATGAGGTTGCTAGTGGGCGCTTTGTCGCTGCGTGTCGCTTGTAGTGTGAACGGGGCTTGCTGCCTTTATCACATCTCCTGGCTGTCCCACGCACAGCGCGGCCACTCCCACCTCTTTGGGGCACTGGATCCAGAGAGCTCGTGCTACTTCCAGCCCCAGATTCACCCCTGCCACCCCCATCCCCGTTGGGCAAAGGGTCGAAATGATCGCTTGTTTGTGCTTCGTGAACACTCTCGTGTAATTATTAGACGACCGATCGTCATTTCCAAAAGGCAAATATTCTCGAGTCAGAATCGGCAAATAAAATTTGCAACACACCCTCACAGTACAACTTTTTATTAGCCATTTGGTGATTTTCTCTCACAAATCTCACAATTTACTCGCACACTATGAACTGAACTGCTTGAATGAATGACACGATAGCTCACTTGCTCTGCTATTTCCTCAAACACGTTGAATACGAACATGACGTAATTTTGGTCTAGTGGCAGGGAATACAAATGAGATATTACACCATATAAGGAACTACAGTCTATTTTATTAAGTATGACGTCTTGTCACAATTTTGCGACTTTGGCACTTAGAAGGTTAAGTAACAGCTAATTTCAAGGTGAATAAAACCGTTTACTTGCTGCTTTGAGTAAGGCTTACTTAAAATATTCAAGTAGCCACAACGAAACCAATGACATGAATTCACCAGTGAAAGGCAGCGGTGCATTAATGTGTTGCTAATGTGCAACAAAACCACAGAAGAAGAAATGAGACTGCTTGCATTTTTACCACTGGACAAATATACTTGGGTAAGTTAACAAAAATAAATTGTGTGTGAATCTTTTTGTCTGCTGCTAATTTTAACTGACTTAGGCCTACTTTGTGCATGGGCTACATGTAATTTAGACAAAAGACAAGTGATTCTGTTCACGCTAGATGCCTTTTTACTGTCACAAATGTAAAATTTTGTAGTTAGTTTTCTGTTTTCCCCCGAGTTGTTGCAGCAAATGCATGTTGATTTTAAGGCTGTTTTCTTTTCTTTCTTTTTTTTTTTTTTTCAATTTACAATTTTATCATCAATATGTGTTTTAATACATCACAATTATAGTTATTGCATGATTACACCTTTGTGGTTTAAACTTAATGAACTCTTTGTCTGTTTGTTTGACAGTAATTGTTATTTCTTTGCTGACTTGGAACACTTACTACAGTAATACAGAGGAAATTCTGCTTTTTAATTGATTTTATGACTGTGGCCTCAAATAGACTTGCACAGAAATGTGTATACTTTCTTTCTTTCTCAATGTAACCCTTGTAAAGCACGCAAATATCTAGGAATGAATGTGTCTGTAATCTACAAGCCACAACACTACTAAAACTTACTTTTAACCAAAGAGTTGTTTGTCATATTTAGGACAAGTGTTTGTGGCACCTTCCTTCTCTGAACAGCAGTCTCATCAGCACAGGCCTCAGTGCACTGGCGGTGAGGTATTTCATCTTAAGCTGTTACACAGCAGAACAGCTACACTTTATTTACAGTTTTGTTTAAAAAAAAAATATTGCATATGCCAGCCTGGTCTCATTGTTTATACATAGGTATTTATACGTAACGTTTGGAGGCACAAAATGTATATTTTTGTACGTTTTTATTGATGCTAAAACATACAATTTAGACATATTTCAAAGTTTAAAACGTACAAATCACTACGTAATTTTAGTTAAAAAACGTAAAATACTTACGTATCTTTTATTTCATTCGTATCAATGCCTTTTTGTCACTTTATTAAGCGATTTAGATTTTTAGCCCTCTTAACCTACCCCCAAACCCAAACCTACCCATTTTATAGCAAATATGCATTTGTATCATTTTATTAATAAGCGATTTAGATTTTTAGCCCCCTTAACCTACCCCCAAACCCAAACCTACCCATTTTATAGCTAATATAAAAAGATATAAAACTGACCAAAATATGCAGGGAAATTACCATTTTAGTAACAATACAGCAAATATTTTTATAGTCACTAATCCCACTCCTACCTCTAAACCTAACGTTAATCATAACTCTCTCTATACAAAAACATGGCAGGCACAAAAGTGCAATCACATTCATTTATTTATTGCAGAAATGTACAGCAGTATTAAAAGTAATCCAAATGACGATGCGTTGCAGCCACAGTCCTCTCTGGCGGAATACAGTAGGTTTGTTTGAGGTGCAGAGCAAAATTTAAATAGTTAAATGGTGAAAATATAATCTAAATTATTATCCTGATCCACTCTGTGAAGAAGGCGCCCGCGCATCTTTCAAACACTTCCCACCAGAAACACGGCATGTCGTATTCTGTGATGAATGCAGGCTAGAGCCAATGAGCATTCGATTTTCCTGCCGTAAAACCTGTTGTTTTGAATTTGTAAAATGCATTTCGTGGGTTTATTTGCTGTTGCTACTGGACTCACTGCTTGGATGGAGATGAAGATCGCCGGATAAAGTCTTGATTTTGGGTCTGTTCCTCGCAATCGTATGGATTCTGAAGATCTGGATTATAGCGCACAAATACAATTGTTTCATTTTGTAATTATGATGCGTATTCGGTGTGTTTTATGGTTCTATTGTTAGTCACAGCATGTCGGAGAAAACGTCTTTTGTGTCCCACCACAGTAAACTAAGTAAATATTACATGGGTGGTTAAACGATTGCAGAAATGTTATTCATTTTAAGGGTTTAAAGTGTAGTCTTGTTTAACATTATGTATACCTATCCTTAGAAACGAATGAAATGTTATAGTTTCATATTAAATAAACTATTAAACTATTTAAAAGTGCAAGTGAAAAAATAAGGCCATTGGTATGACAACTAAAAACAATAATAATGAAATTAATGCAGCGATTTCAATATTCACATGGATTTGTTTTTTAGGTGTCCTCAATACATCAGTTTTGTATGTTTAAATGCAAAAAATATGTAAGTATTTGTACGTTTAGATGTTGAAAATATGTCAGTATTGTACATTTTACTGCCTGTAAAAACGTAAGTAAATGTCATTTTATGGAACCATATTTTACGTAAAATACATACGAATTATCATAAGATCACGTTGCAGATGCAGTATACCTGTAACCACTCCTCCCTCTCTGTCGTTCACTCCGACATTGTGTTAATGTATGACACTAGGGGTCACTCTTGGGAGCCCAAACACCTCTGACAACATTGAGAAAAGGCCAATGAAATTGGGTGTGCAGAATTTGCATAGCTGGCCATGCCCCAGACATCCTGGTATAACTAGGCCAGCATGGCATCTGCTCACTTATTCCATTCTTCGGAGCCAAATGCAGTGTCTCTCTGTGAGAAGCAGCATCATTCACCTCTTTGTCATTGGATCTACGACACAAGCAGCAGTCTCTCCCTTCTCAAACACAGATAACACAGATAAGTGTTGTGAGAGTTCCCCTGGGTGCTTCAACAGTGACCTTGAAGAGCAAATCTTTCTCCTAAAAGAGTAATTTCTCTAAAAGAGCTGGCATGGTTGGGATTGTGTGTTGATAAACGTGCCTTTCCTTCCGTGCCCTTCTGGTTGTGGCTGAGAAGGCCTCTGCGAGGAGCTGATTTTTAGTTGGAGGCGGATGCTAAAATGGCAGCCATGCTTAAATGGGCAGCCAAGAAGATCGGAGTCCCGAACCTTCATGGCTGGATAATAGACATCTGGGTAACAACCGTCACGGTTGTTTCCAGTGCCTGTTTTTCTGGAAGTGCACGAGAAATTGACGAAATCGCGGAAGGCTCTGTTTCGGCCAGAACACGATACACCAACTCCTTCTCCTTCACCACCCTTGATGGGGGTCCAGCGAGGGGGCTTACGGAGGTTCTCCAAGCGGAAGGGGCGATTGTGGTGCACTCTCCGCAAAATGCCGCTGCTTGACAGGATCCCCCCAGAGTAAGATCTCTCCGGGCAAGGGCTTTCATGGCTTCTGGATAAGCTGCGTCCACTCTGCACACCATGGCTATCCTGTGGGTGTACCAGGCCAAGGTGTTATGAGATCTGCACAAGGGTGGTGCCGACCCGCCCCATGATCAAAGTTATCGCAGGAATGTGGCAACGCCAGCTCGTCAATAGGATACCTAGAACCCTTGAGAGGTTTCGAAGTGTTCCTTAGACAAGCAACCCAGGGGAGGCAGGCCAACTGACCTACCCAGATCCAGAGTGGTGGATCCGGCCCCATTCCGACCGTCTGTCCTTTGGCAGACAGCCACTACATGGTCAGTAAGAGCATTTCCTCCTCCTCTTGGTTACCTTACAGCACTATGGCCCTCCATGAGACAGCCAGATGCTGAGACTGCAGACCAGGATGTGTTGAGCACTCACCTGGTGTCTCCACATGTTGGCAAGGCACTCCGTGTTCTTTGGGGCTTCTCATCTCCAGGCACGGCGCCTTTCGCTCCATTCAGCCACAACATCCCCATTGGGTGTAGTTCCTCTGAGACTGCTGGCAGAGTCCTGAGATGATTGGAATCCCTCCCTTTGGCTTCGTGAGGTGTCCGCTCAAGTTTAATGGCTCAGGGCAAGAATGTTGTGGTCCTTCAAGTGGGAAAGGGTGTGATAGAGCCTATCCCCTCAGCCGAGATGAAGAGTGGGTTTTTCAGCCCCTACTTCATTGTACCCAAGAAGGGTGGTGGACTCACACCAATCTTAGATCTGAGGATTTTGAATCTGGCCCTTCATAAGCTCCCGTTAAAATGTTAACCCTCAAACACATTCTCATGTGTGTCAGGGTTCAAGATTGGTTTGTGGCAATAGACCTGAAGGATGCATACTTCATGTCTTGGTCCTTCCAAGACACAGGCTGTTCCTACGGTTTGCCTTCGAAGGTCAGGCTTATCAGTACAAGGCTCTCCCCTGTGGCCTATCCCTGTCGCATCGTGTCTTCAAGAAGATCGCGGAGGCTGCCCTTTCCCCTCTCAGTGAAGTGGGCATACGCATTCTTAATTATCTCGATGACTGGCTGATCCTAGCACACTAACAAGATCTGGTTTGCGCCCACAGGGATGCAGTTCTCAACCACCTGGTTCCATTGGGACTTTGGGTCAACTGAGAAAAGAGCAAACTCTCCCCAGTGCAGAGTATCTCTTTATTCAGTGTAGAACTGGACTCGGTCACTATGACTGCACTTCTTTCCTAAGGCCGTGCATAGTCAGTGCTGAAGTGCGTGAGAGGCCGTGGTCACGCCGCTGGGCCTGATGCATATGAGACCTCTGCAGCACTGGCTTCATACCTGAGTCCCGAGATGGGCATGGCGCTGAGGCACATATCGTGTGTACATCACATCTTTGTGTTGCAAAACCTTCAGCCTTTGGGCAGACATTTTGTTTCTACGGGCAGGGGTTCCCTTGGAACAAGTGTCCAGATGCATTGTTGTCACAACAGATGCTTCCACAACAGGCTGGGGCACCATATGCAATGGGCATGCAGCCTTAGGGATCTGGACAGGCCCTCGGCTGCTTTGGCATATCAATTGCCTGGAGTTGCTGACAGTGCTTCTGGCCTTGAAGAGGTTCCGGCCTTTGGTTCAGGGCAAGCATGTGTTGGTCCGCACAGATGACACAGCGACTGTGGCGTACATCAACCACCAGGGCGGTGTACGCTCCTTTTGGATGTCACAACTGGCCAGCCATCTCCTACTCTAGAGCCAGCACAGACTCAAATCTCTGTGTGCCACTCACATCTTGGGCGAACTCAATCGTGTGACCGATTCTATCTCACTACAAGTTGCACTTCGAGGCGAGTGGAGGCTCCACACTCAGACGGTCCAGCTGATCTGGAGTCGGTTCGGCCAGGCACAGGTAGATCTGTTCGCCTCACTGAAATCCACTCATTGCCAGTTGTGGTACGGCCTGACCTGTACCCTCAGTACAGATGCACTGGCACACAGCTGGCTGAAGGGCTTACGCAAGTATGCTTTTCCCCCAGTAAGCCTCATTGCACAGACGCTGTGCAAAGTCAGGGAGGATGAAGAACAGATTGTTCTGGTAGACCTGTTTTGGTCCAAGAGAACCTGGTTCTCGGAGCTCATGCTCCTATCATCAATCCCTCCCTGGCACATTTCTCTGAGGAAGGACCTCATTTCTCAGGGGAAGGGCACAATCTGGCACCAGATCTCTGGAACCTCCATCTATGGTCTGTGGACATGACCAAGAGGACTCCAGAAACTTTCAACCCGCAGTGGTAAGCACCCTTATGCAGGCCAGAGCCCCTCCACTATGCAGCTGTATGTTCTGAAATGAGCTGGTGTTTTTCACAAGGGAAGGACCCATGGAGATGTGGCATCAAATCTGTGCTTTCCTTCCTCCATGGAGGCCTGGATAGGCACCTTTCTGCTTCTACACCCAAGATCCATGTGGCAGTGATATCAGCCAACCATGACTTGGTGGAAGGCAGATCGGAAGCACGATTTGTTATCAGATTACTGTGATATGCCCAGAGCTTGAACCCTCCCAGATTGCACCGCTGAGCCTCTTCAGTCAGTTGGTTTCTGTGCCCTCTCCATGAAGACAGCTTTCTTCAAAATAAGATCTCCCACTGGATTGTGGACACAATCCAAATGGCCTACCAGGCCAGAGGTCTACCCTGCCCACTCGGAGTCACAGCCACTCGACCAGGGACACCCCTGCCTCAGCTGCCTTGGTAAACAGGGCCTCTCTAACAGACATTTTGTAGAGCTGCAGGTTGGGCTACACCTAACACATTCACCAGATTCTGTAATCTGTGAATTAGAGATGTGCGGATGAGCTCAAACATCACCCGAATCTGCAGTTTCAAATGAATTATCCGCCCGCCACCCACCCGCACCTGTATTTTTCTCTGATTTAGATAACCGCACCGATCGTCATTTACAGTTATTCTAATTCTTAGTTTTGCATGATGATATGATGAATGGATGGTTAATTTTTTACAGCAGATTGATTCAGCTGATCTGCACATTGCTGCATACTTATATAAGTTTATTCACGTGTGCTTTTAAGCCAAATCCACGCTAAAAAGAATAATGTTAACTGACATCTGGACGTGACTCTCCGCAATCTCTGATGAAATCGGTTGGGTGATTGAACACCTACTGGATCCTTGGACAAAATTTTAAAGGGGTTCACCCAGTTTAAGAAATTTTTGATCATAAAAATGTAATTCTTTTCATTTTTAATGTATTGTTTTTGTTATAATGTACTGATTCAAATTAGTAATCAATAATTATTATTTTAATACTCGGTGTGCCTCCCTTGACATGCTCTCACGTATAAACAGGCAGCAAATGTGGTGCTGGCGCGGACGGAGTAGGCGCGGACGCATCAGGCACAATCATCAAACATATTTCAAAGGAAGCTGGCGCCACGGTCCTCACCGTCTTTACTGGGTTTATTGAGCAAATATTTGCCTTTATTCACATACGATTTAATTAGAAATGGTGGCCTGTCATGATTTTGGCTAATGCAGGACACTACTGAATGATGCGCATTCAGAGGGGATTTAGAAGTGGGTATATGCAAAGCCGACTGATAAAGAAATGGGTATACGCAGGTACTGTACACCACTGCATATTACCCTACTCGATAGCAACACAGGCGTAACTCCCTTCAAACTTTATCTGAATGTCACCTTTTCTGTCACAACTTTTCGAACAGGCAAACAGACACACACACACACACACACACACACACACACAAAGTATTTAAAACAGGTTCATATTTTAGAAAATATAGTTAATATTTGCATCATTATTGATTTATCTCATCCACCCGCGTCCAAATAATCAGAATGCTTTTTTTTATTACCAGATCCGCAGCGCATCACTACTGTAAATGGAGCCAGTGTCTTCCAGAGTCCTAAACGCAAGCTCTGTGACTGGTACAGTGTAGAGCTCGCTATAGCGCTTCCCCCTTAGGGCGATTACGCTTTTTCAGTTCAGTAAGTCATAAATCATTTCTGATCAATGACTTAATAACCACATGCACTCTGGATTTTATGTTTCTAAATGAAACATGGCTTGAACACAGCTGCAGTGCAACAGTCCTAAATGAAACAGCCCCCCCTAACTTTACTTTCATGAGTGTCTGCAGAGCTGTTAGGAGAGGTGGCGGTGTAGCTGCTCTATTTAAAGATGTCTATCAATGCAAGCAAGTGTCATTTGGTCAGTACTTGTCTTTTGAATATCTAGGGATTGTGCT
The DNA here is from genome assembly GCF_022985175.1 of Labeo rohita. Taxonomy (NCBI): domain Eukaryota; kingdom Metazoa; phylum Chordata; class Actinopteri; order Cypriniformes; family Cyprinidae; genus Labeo; species Labeo rohita. The sequence continues at coordinate 655,618 of NW_026129733.1, read as the reverse complement.
GAAAGGTTCTCCATGCATTTTATTTATCATTATTTACAGGCCTCCAATATATTCTCCAGCCTTTGTTGAAGAGTTCACAGAACTGTTATCAATGATTTCCTCAGAGTTTGACTGTTTTGCTATTGCAGGGGATTTTAATATTCACATAGAAAATGCAGAAATCAAAACCACAAAAGAAATAATAACCGTTTTAAACACTTTTGACCTGATTCAGCATGTGCATGGACCCACACACAATCGTGGACAGACTCTTGATTTACTCATCAATAAGGGTCTAAACATTTCATCCATTGTCATTAAGGACGTAGCACTATCTGATCACTTCTGTATTTTCGTTGATATATTAATCTCTGCTACCACTGAATCTAGATCTGTCTCTGTCCGAAAGAGATGCATTAACGAAAACACTAGTGTGCTGTTTATGAAGGCTATATCTTCAATGCCAAGCCTTTCTGCAGACTCTGTTGATCTTCTCCTGGAATCCTTTACTCAAAACTTAAGAATGTCATTGATGACATTGCACCAGTGAAAGTCAGTAAGACGACTGGCAGACAAAAATCATCTTGGAGAAAATCAACAGCAGTACAGAGTATCAAAAGACAATGCAGAAAGGCTGAGTGGATGTGGCGGAAGACGGAACTTGAAATTCACTATAGCATCTATAAAGACAGCCTTCATGCTTTCAATGTGGAACTAGCCACAGCAAGACAGAAGTTCTTCTAAAACAGTAACCTAAACAACACTCGCACTCTTTTTGCTACTGTTGAGAGACTAACAAACCCCCCAAGTCAGATTCCCAGTGAAAGGCTCTCCAACAGCAAATGCAATGAGTTTGCTTCCTTCTTTTCCGAGAAGATCAATAATATCAGAAAGGTGATTAGCACATCCTCAAGTTGTGCAGAGGTCAGACAGATTTGACCGCAATTTCAAAAAGAAGTCACTAAGTCTGTTTTTGAAGCAATTGATAACAAAACTTTGGAAGAAATAGTACAGAACCTTAAATCCTCAACCTGCAACCTTGACACGCTTCCCACATCTTTTTTCAAAAGTGTGTTTAATTGTTTAGAAGCAGATCTTTTAGAAGTGATGAAAACCTCACTTCTTCCTGGGACTTTTCCAAACTCCCTGAAAACTGCAGTTGTTAAGCCCCTTCTGAAAAACAGCAATCTTGATAACACCATATTGAGCAACTATAGACCAATATCAAATCTTCCTTTTATAGGCAAGATTATTGAAAAGGTAGTTTTCAATCAGTTGAACAACTCTTTAAACTCAAATGGATACCTGGACAATTTTCAATCTGGTTTCCGACTACATCACAGTACAGAGACAGCGCTCGTTAAGATAATAAATGATATTCGCCTAAATTCTGATTCTGGCAAAATATCAGTGCTAGTACTACTAGATCTTAGTGCTGCGTTTGACACTGTCAATCATAACATTCTTGTAGAGAGACTGGAAAACTGGGTCGGGCTTTTTGGGATCAGTTGGTTTAGATCATACTTAGAAGGGAGAGGTTATTATGTGAGTATAGGAGAGCATAAGTCTAAGTGGATGTCCATGACATGCAGAGTCCCTCAAGGCTCAATTCTAGCGCCGCTCTTGTTTAGCCTGTATATGCTCCCACTAAGTCAAATAATGAGAAAGAACCAAATCCAGAACACTGCTGCCAGGAATCTGACTAGAACCAGAAAGTCTGAGCATATCACACCAGTCCTCAGGTCCTTACACTGGCTTCCAGTTATATTTAGAATTGATTTTAAAGTACTTTTACTCATTTATAAATCACTCAATTGCCTAGGACCTAAATACATTGCAGATATGCTCACTGAATGTAAACCTAACAGACCACTCAGATCATTAGATTGAGTCAATTAGAAATACCAAGGGTTCACACAAAGCAAGGGGAATCCGCTTTTAGCCATTATGCTGCCCGCAGTTGGAATCAGCTTCCAGAAGAGATCAAATCTGCTAAAACATTAGCTACATTTAAATCTAGACTCAAAACTCATCTGTTTAGCTGAGCATTTACTGAATGAGCACTGTGCTACGTCCAAACTGATTGCACTATGTATAATCTTGCTCTATTTTTAACTGTCTTAAATTTATTTTAAATCAATTTTTAAATCATTTTAAAAGTTTTTTTTTGTTTGTTTGTTTTATTGTTGTGATTATTGTTTTTATGATTATTCTACTGCCTTTTTTGTGAATTATTGTTTTTATTGTTTTTATGATTATTCTACTTCCTTTTATGTAAAGCACTTTGAATTACCTTTGTGTATGAAATGCGCTATATAAATAAACTTGCCTTGCCTTGCCTAAAAACATCCTGGCGTCATGAAACATTTTGATGCAATGAAATGAAACATACTTGATAATGTTTTACTTGACTGCACATGTAGTCAGGAATTATAATTTGGAAAAAATCTAACTACTATAATGTCTGTAAGTTATGTCACAGTAACACAGTGTCACAAATTCAGCCTCTGTGGCTCCCTCCGATCACCACCAGAGGGAACCGTCCATGGACTATTAGTTTCAATTTGGACTCCATTACCCACAACACCGTGTCTGGTGCTGATCACCGGCACAGGTGTCAGCCATTACCCACAGACTATAAATAGCACGCTCACGCTCACCACCTTGCTAAGTCTTGTTTTGCTTCTGCTGACATTTCTGAGCGTTTATACCTGTTTGATCTCTCGTTGCCAACTGCCTTTGTACTCTGTCTGTCTGCCGCCTGCCTTGTGACCCTTGCTTTGTTTATTGGATTTACCCTGTTGGACCGCCACCTGCCTCGATCTTCTTGCCTGGACTCTGATTCTGATTCTGGTTTGTCTATATTACTCAGATTACTCCTGTTTGACCCTGATCTGTTTGTTTATGAGTTGGACTCTAATAAAGTTGCATATGGATTCTATTCACACTGACTCCACGTCACACACAGCAACTAACGTAAGTAACAAACAGGCCTTTGCGAAGTATTGTTCTGCCTGTGCGGACTCTACCAAGCGTTTATCCTATTTCATTGCCTTGTTTTTGCCTTTTCCACGGTTTTGTTTCATTGTCATAGTTTTGTCTTGTTTTTTTTTGCCACAGTTTTGTCTTGCTTCATTGCTATAGTTTTTGTCTAATTTCATAGCCTTGTTCATTTGTTACTTTGGACTGCTCACCGGTATTTTGACCTATTGCCTGTTTTACTGGATTACGCTTTTGCCTTGCCTACGTATTATTGTTTGTTTGGAGATCGACCCTGCCTGTCTTGACTATGTTGTGTTCAATAAAGCTCGCATCTGGATCTATCACGCTTATCAAGAGTCCCGTTACAGAATACTTCGCCTCCCACAGATCCAGTGGCTTTCAGAACCAACAATCAACCATGTATCCAGCATCACGCCTCGTTAACCTCCATCAAGGTAACCGGCCCATTGAACGGTATGTTATGGACTTTTGTGAACTTTGTCACTTGGTGGATTTTAAAGAAAGCTTTCTTAAGGACATTTTCTTTTTTGGTTTGGACAAAGACATATCAAATAAAATGCCAAGTCATCACCGCCACTGGTCTCTGGTACGTTACATTGACTTTGCGTTGCTTCTAAGTGGCTCGGCATTCACTGTGGGGATGGCTGATGATCAACCTTGCCATCCTCCAGTATCTGCCACACCAAAGAACGTACATGTCATGTCCGGTATTGTCACCATCATGCCCGAGCCCCCTCACGCCAAGCCTGTCAAGCCAAAGTCTGCTAGAGTCATGCCTGCCAAGCCAAAACCTGCTCAAATCAAATCTACCAAGCCACAGTTTACTCACGTCACGTCTTCTGCTCCAGGGCCTGCTCACGCCATGCCTACCGCTCCAGAGTCTGCACCTGTCATGGTCGCCCTTCCAGAGTCTGCACCTGTCATGGCTGCCAACCCCAAGCCAGTCCACAAGGTGGCCGCCATCCCAGAGCCAGTCCACAAGATGGCCGCCATCCCAGAGCCAGTCCACAAGATGACCGCCATCCCCAAGTTACGGCAGACCTCCCTGAGTCAGGTCAAGTCACGGCAGACCTCCCTGAGTCAAGTCAAGTCACGGCAGACCTCCCTGAGTCGAGTCAAGTCAAGCCACAGCAGACCTCCCTGAGTCAAATCAAGTCACGGCAGACCTCCCTGAGTCAAGTCAAGTCACGACAGACCTTCCTGAATCAAGTCAAGAAACAGCTGCGCTCCTAACAGCACCTCTTCACGACATGGCTGCCAGTACAGGGCCTCGCCAAGCCACGGCCGTCCTGCCAGAACCTCACCAGGTCCCCTCTGACTTTCCTAAGCCATGTCACGTCTCAGCTGATCCTCTAGAGTCTTGTCATGTCTCAGCCAATCCCCTAGAGCCTCGTTACGTCTCAGCTGACCTTCTAGAGCCTTGTCACGTATCAGCTCACCCCCCCCAGAGCCTCGTCACGTATCAGCTGACCCCCCTGAGCCTCGTCACGTACCAGCTGATGTCCCAAAGCCTTGCCAGGTCTTGTCTCAACTCCCAAGCCACGCAGAGCCCACGCTCCCAAACCACGCAGAGCCCACGCTCCCAAGCCATGTCCACAGCGTGCACACTCTCAAGACCGTCAGGCATCCCACTATCTACTGTGCTGCCTGTAATGGCTGTTGCCATTTTGAGCGTGTGGGCTACACGCTGTACTCCAGAGGCCTCGTCTGACCACGAGTCTGCTCCAGAGCCCTCGTCTGACCAAGAATTTGCGCCTCTGCCTCCAGAGAGTCATTTTTCCACGGCCCAGGCCCTCCAGTGTTACACTGTCTGCCATTGCTCCACAGCCCTGATCCTCCAAGGTTCCACTGTCTGCCACTGATCCACGGTCCAGGTCCTCCAGTGCTTCACTGTCTGCCACTGCTCCATGGCCCAGGTCCTCCAGTGCTTCACTGTCTGTCCCTGCTCCACGATCCAGGCCCACCTCCTCTGCACGGACCTGGCCCCCCATCCCACCCCTGTTTTGCCTCTGTTCCCCCACCCTCCTGGACTGTTGTAGTTTTGAGCGCCAGGAGTCGCTCCTAGAGGGGGGGATTTTGCAACGCCACGCCAGCAGAGGGAACCCCCACCCATTGACTCTCTGTTACCGCTCCCTCTGCTGCTTCTCGGGTTACTTCAGGTTACTACCTGTTTGGTGGCCATTTAATGAGGCCTATACCAAACAGGCCTTTGCGAAGTATTGTTCTGCCTGTGCGGACTCCTGTGTGGTTTTGTTTCATTGTCATAGTTTTGTCTTGTTTTTTTTTGCCATAGTTTTGTCTTGCTTCATTGCTATAGTTTTTGTCTAGTTTCATAGCCTTGTTCATCTGTTACTTTGGACTGCTCACCGGTATTTTGACCTATTGCCTGTTTTACTGGATTACGCTTTTGCCTTGCCTATGTATTACTGTTTGTTTGAAGATCGACCCTGCCTGTCTTGACTATGTTGTGTTCAATAAAGCTCGCATCTGGATCTATCACGCTTCTCAAGAGTCCCGTTACAGTTTCATACAGATTACTTTAACACATGATATTTGTTTTCGAAAAGACTTACTTTATTTAAAAGTAGATATGTCAGGCTTTCTATAGATATATCTTTCATGTCTCTGTGTGGAGTATTCGTTCGTTTTAGTTCATTTTAGTGACACATTTCTTAATGACAATGTAACGTGGACGCTGAGGCTGAGTTTGAATCCATATGCGGTTGTTTATTAGAAATAGTAGAAACAGCAAAATACAGGAGAGCAGGCAAAAGGTCAGTAACCAGAGAGGCAGTCTGATCAGTCAACAACACAACGGGGCAATCCAAGAAACAATAGTGAATAGGCAGGCTGTGGGTCCAAACCGTAATGTCAGTCCAAACGAGCAAACAAAACAACAGGGGTAATCCAGAAGACGATAATGGGGAGGCAGGCTTAGGTTCAAACCGTGTAAGCAGTCCAATCGGGCAAACAATACAAAAGGGGAAATCCAGAAGACGATAGTGAGGAGACAGATGTAGGTTCAAACCATGAATGCAGTCCAATATAGCAAACAATCCAAAGGGGTAATCCGTAAACTCGTGAATCCAAAGACAAAGCAAAACAGCAACAGGTAGTCAGACAGAGTAAATATAGAACGCTCTGTAAGGCAGATTAACTGGCAATACTTCGCGAAGAGCGAGCACATGGTCAGTGTCTAAATAGTCCCAAACAGGAAGTGATAGTAGAAGCAGCAGAGGGAGCGTAGGCAGTCAGTACTCAGGTGAGGGCTCCCTCTGCTGCCTTGGCGTTACAGACGATCACAGAGAACAACGCAGCAGACTGCATACCCTGTTTGTTTTCTTTATTTCACAAAGCCACAGAGGGTTAAATGTTTTTGTTATTATGAGTGTACACAAATAAAAGTAGATTCCTTACAGATTCGATTGATGTATTGCTCTTATCTGTGCGATCAAAAATGATGGAGTAATTGAAGTTCTTTTTGGCGTTATCAGAATAACTGCCACAAACCATGCCGGCGTGTTTTTCGACCCCAGAGAGTTAAACTTTGTAACCCAGCCTGTTAGGCTGAACATTACACCTGTGTTGAGGTAGGATGGGTATGTGCAAGTATGTATCTTTGAGAACAAACCAGTCCTCAGACCTTTGAGTTACAATCTGTTTGATAGTCAGCATCTTGAACCAAGAGCATTTGATAACGTGGTTCAGCAGACAAAGATCTGTGATCGGACACAACCCCCTAACCTTCTCTGGAACGATAAAGTAACGGAAGTAGAATCTGGCTGTAGAAGTTTTCACACTGCCAGAAAGTCTACTAAGGGAACCAGCCTTTTGAGACTGGCCTCTGGTGTGGCTAGGGGAGTCATTTCAGTCCCCTGAAGCAGATGAACTGCAGGGAACAGCCCACCTGACTGATCTAGCGCCCTCCCGAGGGGACGAGCATTTCGGTGCCATACCGTTGCCGGGCGGCAACTGAGAATTTCGCTTGTCAAAGCCCATTGAGCCCTGAGGCACCGGGGGTGGCAGGGGTATCAGCTGGCTTGCTCATAGTTTCTTGTTTTCTGTACAGAGAGTTTTACTGATTGACTGAGTGCTGTGCAACACACACACACCACAGATGTGCTCACTGAAGATCAGAAGCTAACGTGCATTTGGCGGGTGGACTTTTATGATTCCTGGTTGCTCACATCACTCGTGACCACTCGCTTCTCTTTTGGACTGATTTCACACGTACTTCAGAATGCAGTCACACAGAAGGTGTTCCCAAAGCGTTATGGCACAGCTCGAGTTCCTGAAGGGGAACTAGTTATAGTGAGTACAACTTGAATGTATTGCATGGTTTGCTTTTCCCCTAAAATCCTTATTATTGTATTACTGATTATTTTTGTCTTTCTTTGGGCGATAAATGTTGATTCTGCTATTCACTATTTTGAGACTTTTATTTTGAAATTTGTTCCTGGTGCTGTCTTAGTTCCATTTTAATACAGTTGCGTGCCTCTCGCCAGCTCGCATTGCATGCGTTGGGGAGAGGTAAGCGTTTTTCTGACCTCTTCATTTTATGATCGAATTAAGTTTACAAAGTCTATAAATTGCATTAATTTCATCTGATATGTAATAGACAAGTGTTCTGTTGTGTGTTTTATGTGTGGATGGATTAGGAATTTGAAGATATATCGTGTGGGCTGTATGTGCGTATGTGTTAGCGTGGTTCTGAGTTTTTAGCCAGCTAACAGGTGTTATATCATACAGTAATCTACTGTTATGAAATGCCCACGAGTGATTTATTAACTTTATTGATGTTAAACCACAGGTATTTCTCTCTCTTTATCTTTTTTTTTTTTTTTTTGTAATATTTTATTTTTGCTTTTGAACTATAACATACACAAGAATTACAAAACACAAATCTTACATAACTTGTTGGGAATAACAGTATCTGATTTCCACTTCATTGCAATACACTTCTCAGCAAATATTAATAATATTTCTGTAAGTCTTATGGCATGGTCATGCGTAATATTGGAGTTGTTGTAATTGCCCAATAAACATACCTCTGGGTCTACTGGAAAACTGACTCCATTGATATCAGAAATAAAGTTACATACTTTTTGCCAAGTACAGGTCCATGTGGAGTGTAAAAAAGTTCCTTCCTCCACACCACATCTAAAGCAAAGAGGTGAATTTTTTTTTTTATATTAAACTTATGGAGTTTTGATGGTGTAATATACAGTTGATGAAGGAAGTTAAATTGAATCATTCTAAATCTAGAATTCAAGTATGATGTAACACCATCCTTACACAGTTCACCCCATGTTTCTCCTTCAATGCTAATGTCATGTAATGTAAGTCATGTTCCTATCTCACTTTGGATTTGTCTAATTCAAGTAATGGTTTATTTATCATAAGAAAATTATATACTCTAGAAATTAATTTATATAATGGTCAACTCAAAAAGACAAATTGCTCCAGTTGTGTTAAACTAGGTAGTTTCCGTTGGGTTTTAACTCTTAGAAAGTCTCACAATTGCAAGTACCTAAAAAAACTCCTTGTTGTCTAAACTGTATTTGGATTTAAGCTGTTCAAAAGACATTAGTATATCATCTTCGAAACACTGTTCCAGACGAGATATTCCTTTGTCAGCCCATATTTTAAAATACTTATCCTGAAAGCATTTTGGGAGCAATCTGTTGTTCCATAATGGTGTCTTAGGGTAGAAAGTCCCTTTCTGTCCCAATGTCTGTTGCAACCTTGTCCACAAACAGTGTTACAGTGGGAGTGAGACGAGAGGCGAGCGGATCCATGTGCATACTTTTATTCAGAGGACGAGACATAGACATGGTCAAAAGGCAGGCAGGGTCGGACAACAGCAGACAGGTACATAGACAGCAAACCAAGAGTAATCCTTAAAACAGGCGAGGGTCAGTCCAGCGGCGAATGTTATCCGTAGGGCGAGGCAGGAGAATGGTCAGACAGGCGAGAGAACAAAAGGCAGGCGGCGAGACAGACTAAACGAGAAAACTAGGCAAACCAGAAAACTAGATACAGGATAACAGGGAACGCTTTGTACGAATGCTAGAGACACAATTCAATACTCGGCAATGTGTGACAGGAAGACCGGGGCTTTTATACTGTCTCTGATTGGGGCAGGTGAAAAGAGCAGTGGCCGATGGATAATGTAGTGTAGTGCAACAGTCCGTGTGTGCAAACAGAGTGAGAGCGACATCTGGTGGTAAGCCCATTTTCTCCAGGGCATTAAGTAAGTTAAGCTTATAAAGATTTTTCAAATCCCCGTCTACATAAATGCCAAGATATTTAATGTCAGCAGGTGAAAATTTAAAAGGAAGTTTGCCACTGACTGTTTCATATTCAGATGTAGATAAAGGCAGTACTTCACTTTTATCAAAGTTTCTGCAGATGTGTAAGAGAATATGTCGGGTTGGTTAAGAATAAGAGAATATCATCAGCAAAGAGTGATATTTTATGTATTTCAGAACCAATATAGAATCCTTTAATATTTGAACTAATTCTTATGGCTTCAGCTAGTGGTTCAGTGGCCAATACGAAGAGGGCTGGGCTAAGTGGACAGCCCTGCCTGCATCCTCTAAGCAGGGTAAATGGGGCAGAGATTACTCCAGTTGTAATAATTTTAGCTCGGGGAGATTTATTGAGAGATCGAATCCAATCAATAAATTTTACACCAAATTCAATTTTTGAAAGCACAAGAAATAAGTATGACCATTCAACACGGTCAAATGCCTTTTCGGCATCCAGGGAGATGGCAACTCCAGGTATCCGATTAATGTTAGCAAAGTGTATTATATTGAAAAATCGTCTTAAGTTATCCGAGGATAACCTATTACGTAAAAAGCCTGTTTGATCTGGGTTCACAAGTGAAGGTAAATGTTTTTCTAGTCTCCTGGATATCATTTTAATTACTATTTTGTAGTCTGTATTAAGAAGTGATATTGGTTTATATGAACCACACTGTAATGGGTCTTTCCCCTTTTTATAAATAACTAAAATGATAGCGTTAGAAAATGAGTCCGGGAAGCACCCATCATTTCTAGCTTTGTCTAATACATCCATTAAATATGGTGTAAGCATTTCTTTAAATGTTTTAAAAAAAAATCAGGGGGGGAAACCATCTTCCCCTGGAGATTTATCGGATGGTAATGATTGTATTGCTTCATTCAGTCCTGTAATAGAAAATGGTCTATCTAAGTTATAACAATTTTCTTGAGTTAAGGATGGCAGGTCAACAGTAGAGATACATTTTTTTCATTTGGGACATATCGTCACTCACTTGAGAAGAGTACAGTTCTTTATAAAACTCTCTAAATGCACTATTTAGCTCTATAGGGTTATAAGTAATATTATTGCCAGTGTCTACAGAATTTATTATTTGTTTGTTTTCCACTGTCTTGAGTTGCCATGCTAGCACCTTGTGTGGTTTCTCCCCAAATTCATAGTAATGTTGCCGTAATCTTGTTATGGTCCTCTCTGCCTGATATGTATTCAGGGTATTATATTCCCTTTTCTTAAGTAAATTTCTATATAAGCATTTAGAAGGATTTTTTTGGTACATTTTTTCAAGATCAGTTATTTCAGGTTCACGATTTTCCAGTTTAGTATTCCGCTGCTTTGCTAACCATTTGGTATATGAAATACATTACCCTCTAATGTAAGCCTTTAATGTTTCTCACAAAATAAATTTATTTGTACAAGAGAGTTTATTTGTAAGGGTAAAAATATTAATCTGTTCTTTAATAAATGTAACAAAATCATCTTGTTTAAGTAGTGTAGATTTTAACCTCCACCTATAAGTACTTCTTATTTTATCAGGCATAGATATTGACATAACCAGTGGGGAGTGATCACTCAATAAGCGGAGAAGGTAGTCAACTGCTAGCACCCGATGTGCAAGTTGGACAGGTAGCAAAAAATAATCTATTCTTGTACGTGTATTATGGGGGTGAGAGTAAAAGGAGTAATCCCTATCACTAGGATGGACCTGCCTCCATATATCAACTATGTCACGAATCTGGTCGGTGCTCTGCGGACCGCTCACCACCAGATGCCACTCTCACCTCTGCTTTACACTCTGATTGGTACTTTGCACTTTGGACTGCCTCTCCCATCCTTCACCGTGCCCATTGCGTTGCCTCCGGTAGCCAATCAGGCTCACTATAAAAACCCCGGACTTTCCCCCTTGCAAGGCACGGATTGTTGTATTGTTGTTTATTATTGTTACCGCTTCCTAGTTTCTTGTTCCTAGTTCCCTGTGTTTTGTTTTTCCCGCCTGGTTATTTCGTTTGGACCGTCTAGCCGCCTGCCTTTGGATTATCGCTCGTCATTAAGGACTATTCTCTCGTCTCGCCTCTGACACACCTGGTTACTGTTGATTTGACCCTGCCTGTCCGACCATTAATAAAAGCTTGCATGTGGATCCGCTCGCCTCTCGTCCTTCACTCCACGTTACAGACTAGCTTTAAATATTTCATAACATTCTTAGAGAATTTAGCTGCTTTAGTACGGGGTTATGGCCTAAGTGAAGATCTATCCAGCACCGAATCCATGCAGAAATTAAAATTCCCGCCTACCAAAATCCAACTAGGCGGTTGAGCAATCAAAAGAAAGATAGCTCGCATAAACAAATGGTCATCGTAATTGGGTGCATATACATTTAAAAAAGTCCACTGTTCTGAATATATAGAACCTTGTACTAATATATATCTTCCCAATGGGTCTTTAACCATGTTTAACAATCTAAACGGAACATTTTTATTAATCAGTATTGCAGTTTCCCTTGATTTGGAATTAAATGCAGATGCAAAAACTTGTCCTACCCACTCTCTCTTGAGTTTCTGATGTTCATTTGCTGTTAAGTGTGTTTCTTGTAAAAACACAATATCTGCAATTTGTTTTTTAAGATATGTATATACCCTCTTCTTACCTTTCTTTTGATTGGGCTGTTCAAACCATTTACAATAAACGTTACAAACTTTAATGGGCTATTCATATGGCTGCATAAGCGTCTTTTTCCCGGATATTTTGAAAAAGAATACAGAGCCCTGTATCTCCCCAAGGAATAGAAGAAAGAAAAAAAAAAAAAAAAAAAAAAAAAAAAAAAAAAAAAAAGCACGAAACATGTAATAACACTTATATTCACTCTGCTCAGAACAACGCTGGCAAACAAGTAAACAAATTCTATGGAAAAACACGTTCGCTCCTTCCCCATCCAGAACAATCAAAACCTGCTGCCGACCGAGCTCCTTAACTCTTAACAACAACCCTGAACTATAAAGGTTATTTTCCATATGCCGACAATTTTCTTCAGGTTCCTTCGGATTAACATAATATAAACAGAGGACAAATAGCCGCGTACCTTCTGTAATATAAGTTCTATTCTTTTATGAAGGAATAACAGTGGTCCTTAGGAACACAACAATCCTCCGTTCCTTAAATGCTTTCAGAGCAGGGATCATTAGTTTGCACCTCTTAGCTAGATCTGGGCTCATGTCAGGAAAGATGCTTATTCTTTTTCCATCTATGGTTATTTCCCCATGCTGGGGAGAGGAATGTGCTGTTATGAAATGTCCACAAGTGATTTATCATCTTTATTGATGTTAATCCATAGATGATGGCCAGTCCATTCATGTTGGAGAAATAAATAAAAAAAAAAAAATGCTGTTTTTTTAATCATGTTTTGAATCATGACTCAAAAATGCTGGTTTCATTGCCCGTTCAGGCCCAGAGTAACTTTTGTATTCTTGGGGCCCATGCAGGTTTTGTGTAGGCAGCCCTGTAATGTAACTAGGAGAATACAAACAACATTGACTCGTCATTCTTTAGCCACTCAAATGAACTGAAATGGCTCAAACCAAAAAGACCTTTTCAGAACCTGTTGTTTCACACAGACCATGGATCCTCAAATCTGGCTCACGAGATCTATTTTTAGAGTTTTTTAGAGTTTTAGTTCTAATCTGAGTAATCAGATTCCAAAAATTAAGTACTTGTAATTAGAATAAGTTACACTTTAAAATACTCGTAATTAGACTACAGTTATTTTTATATGGATTACATATTATTCACACAATAGCAATAAATTATTCTTAAGTCATTGATTCTCTCTAATTTATCTTTTTCATCTTTTACATTTTCCTTTCTAAAATAGCCTACGCAAGCTTTTATTTTATAAACAAAGACATGGTCATACACAGGTGTGGGTCAGAACAAAGGCAAACAGATATATGAGGAAAAGACACAAGAGTAATCCGTTAACCAGGCGAGAGTCGATCAGTGGCGAACATAATCCAAGGGGCAAGGGCAAACGGGTAATCCAAACAGGCAGACTAGAGTTCAGTCGAGGGGCAAACAGAGTCCGTGGCGACAAGACAAAGGGTAAATCCACGACGCCAAGAATCCAAGATAACTGCTGACAGACAAGACAAGGAAACAAGACTGAACTAGAAACAGGATACTTGGAAAGGGCTCCATAATTGTGGCTAACAATAGGAGAGTGCTAAACGCTCAACAATACTCTGCCCAGAATAGTTGGAAGGGCCTTGTATTTATACTGTTCCTGATTGGCTGCAGCTATGAGCGTGGTGAGTAAGGTGGAGCATGGGAAATGTAGTCCGGGTATGGTGCAACAGTCGGTGTAATGTGAATGTCAATAGAATAAGAGGGCGACATCTGGTGGTGAGCGGACCGAAGTCCACAGGCCAGATTCGTGACATATACATTCGGAAAGTCCAGTTTTGTGGACATTCATAGACTAGTCATTAGTCAGGTGGTGACACAGCATTTGACCACAGGATTTACAAAAATCATTTCATGTTTAAGAAGTGTTTAAGAAGAAGGTTTAAGAAGAAGACTTTATTTGAAGTGTACCCCACATCTCCTCATTTCTCGCTCCACGCCGTAGCAGCTACTGTGACAGAGATCCCCATATCTCTGGGACTGAGTGATGTAAGGCTTTGAAAATAAAGATCCCAAAAGAAAAGTTTATGAAGAGCTAGAAACTAAAATCATATTGTGATATCTTTAATACTTATTGAGTTATAGGCACACAAACTTTGGAAAAATAATTTTTATGGCACCCAGACTGGTATGTTCAATGCAGTTTTATTGACAGAAAGACACAAGATAGTTTTATCATCTTTAGTTTTGATATTATTTGTTCTTTAGACGTTCCTCTTTAAAAGAAAATAAGTATTATATATATATATTTTTATATATATATATATATATATATATATATATATTTTTTTTTTTTAAACTGACCCACATTTGGTTTTGGACCACTGAAAATGTGTAAATTTTAACGATTTACTCCTGGAGCCATATTGAAATTCCAAACCCAATCTCATAAAGCATTAAAAATAAACATGCCAAAAGGGACATTTGTTAAGACCCAATATCTAAAAGGCATGCAAACTTTGGAGAAAGACTTGAAAAGTGCTGTTTCTCAATTTTTGAATGGTCACCATTGGCAAATAATGCGACAAAGATTGCTAAAGTCAACAGATTTTACTAATAGAACTACCAACCTCTGTGTAAAAATAACATCATGATGCCGCCATCTTTCTGAAGTCATTTTTACCCCCCTGTAACTTGATCCTGATTCTCAGATGAAAGTTGCCATTTTGACTTCCCTCTACAAAATAGTGGATTACTCAGTAAATATCCATCCCTGACATTTCATATTTTGCCATCATAAATCTCTCTGTTAAAGTCAATTTTCTTTTTATTCTCTTGCTACAATGTGCTAAAAGTAATGACATATTTCAAGGTAATACAGGCATATTTCAAAATGTAACTTTCTCTCTAGTGAAGTTGATGGTAGCTTTAATACTAATTTGTACTGACTGTTGTTGTTGATAAAGGACTGTTGCCCTTTTAAAAATATTTTGCACTGATATATATATATATATATATATATATGTTTTTCTCTCTGTCTCAATCTTTCTAAGGTATGCCATGGCTCGATTCAACTACTACTTTGAGAAGAAGCAAGAGTTCTTTGGAATGAAGCTTCCATAATTCTTCTACCAGCCCAGTGCAATAGGTTCTGAAAGAGCCTATCCATCCTACTATCACACATATTCTTCCTACATTTAGTTTAAGTATGGACAATGATTATAAAGATTTGTAGGCCTAAAGGTTGACAAAGATATTTCTTTTCCTGTTACAATCCCTTATTTAACAAAAGGGACATTTACAATATCGAAACGTTACTGATAGTGATCAAGGCCAGTCGACTGAAATGTGTATGATTAATTAAACATATATAAATATGAAATAAAATTAAAATAACCCAGGAGATCTGTGGTTCTCAACCCTGTTCCTGGAGTACCCCCAACACTACACATTTTGAATGTCTTTCTTGTCTGATTCTCTACTAATTTAGGATTCTCTATTAATGAGCTGATGACCTGAATCAAGTATGAATTAGGGAAACATAAGAAATTATAGTCCATTTAAGGCAAGTCATTTCACTAAAATGCCTCTCTCTAATAGCATTAAAAAAAGCTCTATACTAATATCCTAAATGTGCATCTCAGATCACTGACTGTTTCTTATAAGTTTCTAACAGCAGCTGCAGTAATGTGATGATTACCAATTTACAACTGCGTTCTTTATTCAGAAGACCACGACAATGACTCTAAGGACACAGCTAAGACAACATCATAGTGACTTCGGGACTACACTGTGAAGGCACTGAGACAAAGCAGGGAACAATACTCACGCATATATCCTGGCTGTGTTGGTTAGAAAACAAAAATTGGATAGCTTGGTCTTGCCAACAGAGACAATACATTTTTTAAGTGGTAGATCTGACTGACAAAATTCTCCTTTAGTTTGTAGCCAGGATCTGGGTCTTCCTGGTGGCACCTGTATTCCTCCAGAATGTCGTCTGCACACAAAAGGGAAAAGAAGTAGGGCAAAGAGATAGTCAGCACAATATTTTGTAAAACAAAAATAATAATAATGGCAAGAGAAATTTGTCACAAATGTGACACGTTATCAGGATACTGGGGCGGGGGGGGACTTTTTTCTGTGGCTGTTGACTGGTGGAGGGCTTCTCGGCACTGGTCAAGGGCTTCTCGCTTAAACACATCTTCGTCAGAGGGCTCCTGACTCGAAGAGGGCTCTGTAAGCGAGGAGGGCTGCACAGGAGCCTCCAGGTCCTCACCCGGGGGTCACCGCACTTGTCATCTGGCCCGGGAGAGGCGAAAAGCTTTTGAGCCACCTGACCCATTCGGACAGCACCCAAGGAGTCAGACCTCCTCAATGGCCAACAGCAGTTTCCTTTCGTCTTTGTTTTGCATCTTGTGTGTGATGACCAGGTGCCTGAAGCAGATTTACATCTTCAGACAGAGCAGGCATGTCTCCATGGGCATCTTTCACAGGCTTTTCAGTGGAAAAGGAGAGCCCAAGTAAGCAGATGCTAAGCGGACTGGTATGGACCAACATGGCCCCACATGGTTTATGCTGGGGCTACATGGTTACCAAGTGGGCATGGTCCCAAAATGGACATCTTATCAGGGGTCAGCTAAGCAGGTCCTGCATGGGCAAAAACAGGTGGACTCCCTATGTGAGTCCTGGGTCACTAACGGGAAATGAGTGCATGGGTTTAAAATGGACAACAAAAATGGGGTCCATATGGGTTGAACAAATGGGTTCAGAATGAGCAAACGCATACAGAACCGTCTTGTTCTGTAATCTAACCTTGAGGTTATAAATGCATGAATTAACGTTTAAGCATTTGACATTGAGAGCATAGGTCGTAGTTTAGATATATTTTTGAGATGAAAAAAAAAAATGTGGTTTTACAAATGTTAGAGATGTGGCTTGCGAAGGAAAGATTGCTATCAAATAGCACACCTAGGTTCCTAACTGATGACGAAGAATTGACAGAGCAGCCATCAAGTGTTTTAGGTTGTTGTATGCAGAGGTTTTAGGTCCAACAATTAACACCTCTGTTTTTTCAGAATTTAGATTTTTTTTTATCTCAACTACACAGTTTGTTAGTTTTTCGAATTGGTATGTTTTGCCGGGCCGTGACAAAATATAGAGCTGAGTATCATCAGCATAACAGTGAAAGCTAACACCATGTTTCCTGATGATATCTCCCAAGGGTAACATGTAAAAAGTAAAAAGTGAGCTCTGCCCACTGCAACATGGCTGAGGGTGAGCTGGTTGAAGAACTGGGTGAATGGAAAGTGGAGGAGGATCTAATAAACTTGTGGGCTAAATTACCTCCTCTCCTCCCCCCTCTTTTGGAGACCTTAGTCAATCCTGTTTTACCATCCTTCCCAGAGAAAGACTGTGTCCCCAAGGGCAGCCCCAAGAGCCTGGAGACTCTCAAATGCCCACCCTCCCACCCGCTTCTGCCTTCTCCTCTGCTGTCATCTGTCCTTCACTCAACCCAGTCCTCCATTTGCGCAGGTCTGCCAGTCTCCATCGGCGTTACGGCTGGAGGATCCCTCGTCTCCGCCTCCAGCCTCAGAGTCTCGGACTCCACCTCGGCCCGTCAACCCAGCAGCTCCACTGGAACCACCGACCTCCCTCATCCTGTCACTGTCACATCATGTCACTCTGTGACAGTACTGTATATATACAACAATACAAGACCATTTGCTTTATAAATAATTTCATTTTACTCTATTCATAAGAATTTCAATGGGTATTTTTTTTCTTATAATCTAAAAACACATTTGTTAAATGTCATTTGACGAGTCAGCTGCCTCCCCCTGCTTATCATCGTCACCCCGTCCAGTAATTACCGCCCTTCACCAGGCTCCCGACGGGAGTGGGCGTGCAAGAGAGGAGGGTGCCGAAACAGCCAGGTCTGGCGGCATGTGATTAAGCGCACCTGACAAAAATCAAGCCTCATGACTGCCGCTGTTGAAATGCCGAGCACACCTTTCCTCAGGAGACCAGTCTCTTCTCCGTGCATGCACGCTGGTGTCCTCATAGGTCCACTAAGGGAGCATTGAGGGGGATCGAGTGCCGCTGAAGCAACAAGCTGCCGGACCCATGGTCCGGACAAGTACCGCACCTATTAGACGGCTGACGGGTGAGGATGCCAGGCCATTGAATCCCCCAGAAGTGCCGTGAGCCAAGGAGCTGAAGGAGGCCACCACCCCTAGAGCCGCAGACCTGAGAGGGGAGTGCATGTGGCTGCCGGACTCTGTCCCTTACCTGGACCCTTCCTTCTCGAACACTGCCCCTCCTTCACTGAACCCCCAGCATGACGAGGACACCAGCTCCCCTGTTTATTTTGGACACTTTATTTTCCCCCCTTTTTGGACACTTTTGTTTACTTTATTTTCAATAAAAGCCTCTCCGAGGCCTGACGTCACTCCCACTGTGTCTGTCGTTTGCTCCTCCCACCACAGTAGTGATTGCATAATGCGATGATTGGCATGCGTGTCTTTCCACCCCTTCTCATTTTAAAAAAACAAAAAACAAAAAAACAACCAGCAGTTGTCACTCTCCACTCCAACTAACCCTAACCTGCATGTCAATGGATAAACTATCAAGGTAAGATATTTCATTTTATATTAGCCGAATTACTGCTGCTTTTATATAATTATATAATATTTGAAAATTTAGTAATGGCAGAGTCGACACTAATGAAATAAGTTCTCTTAATGATACGGGTGCAGTCTCCGCAGTGTTGCCAGATCCAGCTATTATAAGCGTCTTTTTGGGGAGCATAAAACTAATAGGTTACAGAGTCCAATATGCAAACACTGGTCATGAAGAATGCTATGCTATTTCATATAGTTTGGTAGTTTACTTTTTACAAAGACATGCTAAAAACATTCATAAGAGCAACAGACAGAGTTCTTATTATCATTCATGTAGCGATGCTTATTAATGAAAGCTATTACAGTAATAAGCATTGTTGCATGAAGAATAAATAGCATGTAGTAAAGTATCAAGAAATTGTGATAAGAAAATAAGGTCTAAGGTCTAAGCTAATTTATCAATGTCCATCCCTTCAAAACAAACAGCACAGCGAGTGTAATGAGTTCCATTTTAGGTGTTATTATAGTGCAATTCTTAACACCCCACCCCAGACCTCACTCATTTTCAAACCCCTGGTTACGACCATGTATCAGGTGTAAGTAAAAAAAACAAACAAAAAAAACAAAACAAATTTTTTAGCATCCAGATACATCAAAACTGATAAACTGAACTAGTGTTTACCATCAGTTTGAATACGTCATTAACTAACTGCATGATTTTCACTATATTTCTGCCAAATGGACATCGCCTTGACTAATAGTCACCACTGATAAGCTACTCCTAAATACTGTATAATGTAGAAACTTATATTTTCTGTTAAGCAGCTTTACAATGATTTGTATGGTGAAAAATACTGTACATATAAACTTGAATTGAACTGAACTGATATAATTTAAACCAGACATTTAAAAGTAATCTTTCTGCTTTTTGTCTTGTTTGTTTTCCGTACAGTATTTGACTGCAGATTTTCAGTGCATTCTGGGACAATATTAGCCTACTTTAAGGCTAAATCTAAATCTAAATACAGTAGTACTAATTGACCATGAAAAACAACCAAACATCTCCTCATGCCATGACTCCATGATGAATTTGTTGTGAAGATGAAAGCCCACAGGAGTGTGGTAAGTTAACTTTAATTTTCAACTTTTTTTTTTTTTTTAATCTCTTTATGTTTTATTCTGATGATGTTTGCAAGATATAGAGCTACATTAATTTCTATAAGAATTTGTGAGCGAGCGCTCAGCTTTTGAGTTAAGGTGTGTTAAAACCCACATGGGGCCCACATGGAAATGCTGTCTGGGCAGTACCAGGTGCAGGGCTTATGGGAAATATAGTGAGCAGCGAATTATCAAAACTCCAGTGATGGAGCCTTCTGATGGCCCTTCCGCAGAGACACTCTTTGTGACAAAGCCCCTCCCCCGTTGTTGTGACAGTCTGTCAGCCTTGCCGTTCTTGGGCCCCAGTCGATTTGAGACAGTGAAGTTGAACCTGGAGAAAAACATAGACCATCTTGCTTGCCTGGGATTGAGCCGTTTGGCTGTCTTCAAGCATTCGAGATTCCGGTTATCAGTTAAGATGGTAAATGGATGCTTGGCCCCCTCCAACCAGTGATGCCACTCCTTGAATGCCATCATCATGGCCAAGAGCTCCCGGTTTTCAACGTCATAATTTCTTTCTGCAGAGTTAAGCTTATGTGAATAGAAAGTGCACGGGAACATCTTAGCTGGGGAACCCTGGCGTTGAGACAGTACAGCCCCTATACCAACGTTGGAGGCATCAGTCTCGACTATGAATGGCAAACTGGAATCAGGATAGTGCAAGATGGGAGCAGTGGTGAATCGTTGCTTAAGTTCCCTGAAAGCCTCACAAGCAGGGTGTAACCAAAGGAGATGACGTGCACCCCACTTAATCATATTGGTTAACCCTCTGGGGTCTGAGGGTGTTTTGGCACGCTGGAAAAGTTTTGACATGCCCTGACATTTGCGCTTTTTCCAACATCTTAAAAACATATTAATGGCTAAAGTCTGATTACACTGTAATCAGCACAAACTGGGCTACAATAATATGCGAGCAACATTAATGTACGTTTGTGTTTTTGAGAAAACAATGTTTATGCGTGGTTAGTGAAAAACTAAAATCTTTAAGTCACTGAAATAAGGCCAAACAACACATTCAATATTAGTTCACAAGACTTTTGAGAACTGGATGTGGTAGTCTAGAGTTTTTTTTTACAAAATGATGTGAAAATCATCTCATTCACTTGTTTACAGAAAACAATATATTGATTTAAATTTTCTAAGACATGTTTTGTGATTGAAAGGGAATATGTGAGGGAGTGACAACGGCCATGAATATTTAGTGATTCACACCTGAGAGACAAAAGGCCCTCCTCTAATGGCCCATCAATGAGTCTGTGACTGTCAGGTAGAAACAATGAGAGATTTAAAGAATGGAGTTTTAGACTATTTGTATTTTATTTACAACACAGTATCATCAAAACATACATAATTAAGGTCAAAAGCACATTATTGACTACACTGATCTAACCATAGAGACGTGAACAGACTTTGTGTCATTCCTGAAAACTGTTTTCTGAATTCTGTTCAACAAGTGAAACAAGTAAATTATACCTGATATTTAAGTGATTGCTGCTTCTTTCCATGGATTTAAGAAACAAAACTCATCATCAGTAGTCCAGGAAATTGTTTTACAATAAAATATCAGCGTAGTTGAACATCTGATGTTGGTACAGCACTCTTCATGTGGCATTCATGAGGCATTCATATAGCATCTGTGGTGCAGGTATCAGATCACTAGAAAAAAAAAAACAAAAAAAAAAAACAAAAACACATCTGTAAGCATGTTAATATCAGGAGCTTCTGTAATATATATATATATATAGTGTGATTTTGTATTCATAGACTTTCACATGTTTTATACTAGCTTAAAAAAATAGCATTTTATATCTGAGAAACTAGTTATTATTGTTTAGCACGTTAAACATCTATTCATGAACAGAGTATTAATAATAAACGAATGTTATCCGATATATGATAAATAAATAAATAAATAAATATAATTTTATAGTCATAAACACAAGCATGCTTTGTATGTATTATACAATACAAAACCATTTTATGTCTGGGAAACTAATTTAAGCACGTCATAAACATCTATTCGTGAACAGAGTATATGACAGTAGTTTTGTCTAAACAATCTTAGACTCTATCATTCAGTGTTACAGTGTAAACACTATTACTTTTATATTGCGTAATCATTTTATTTTATAGAACATTAAAAACATCCTGGTGTTGTGAAACATTTCAAAGCAATGGAATGAAACATACTTCATAACATTTCACTTGATTGCACATGTAGTCAGGAATTATAGTTTGGAAAAAATCTAACTACTATAATGTATACAAGTTATATCACAGTAGCACAACAACTAACGTAAGTAGGCTAATAAAAGAAAGACTTACTCCTTCTGTGAATCTCGCTGTGCGTTGCATCATGCTCTTCCTCTGAGGGAAATATAAGTCTTACTCCTTACAGCGCGTCTTCTTCCAGTAACAAGATGCAAGCAGCTGAGATAAACAATGAAGTCATGTTTCCTGCTTTGTTTACGTTGATGTTGGCGGTACGCCGCTTGCAGCTCCACATGGCTGATTATAATATCAAAAGTGTAAGTAGCTCCTGAGCGTGATCAAATTAAAAATAATTAGGTCTGACGAAAAAGACTGGACATGGGGTGGATTTCATACAGATTACTCTAACATATGATATTTGTTTTCGATAAGACTTCCTTCATTTAAAAGTAGACGTGTCAGGCTTTCTATAGATATATCTCTCATGTCTCTGTGTTGAATATTTGCTCAGTTTTAGTTCATTTTAGTGACGCATTTCTTAATGACGATCACAGAGAACAACGCAGCAGACTGCATACCCTGTTTGTTTGCTTTATTTCACAAAATCACAGAGTTTTGTTGTTATTATGAGTGTACACAAATAAAAGTAGAATCCTTACAGATTCGATCGATGTATTGATCTTATCTGTACGATCACAAATGACAAAGTAATTTAAATTCTTTTTGGCGTTATCAGAAAACTGCCACAAACCACGCCGGCGCGTTTTTCGACCCATAGAGGGTTAATGGAGCAGCTACTGAAGTAAAACCTATGATAAACCTGCAATAGAAATTGGCGAACCCCAGCAAGCATTGCAACTGTTTGATGGTGACAGGCAGTGGCCAATTCGGGACCGTTTTGACATTGTTCTCATCCATAATGACCCCCTCACGGCTTATCACATATCCAAGAAAAGAGACAGAGGTTAAGTGGAACTAGCATTTCTCTGCTTTGGCGTAGAGTTGATGTTCACTCTACAAAGTGTTTGAAAACTGCCCTGACCTGCTGGATGTGCTCCTCGAGGTTTTCTGAATAGATTAGAATATTATCAATGTATACAGTGAGGTATGTGTTGAGCATGTCTCTGAAGACATCATTGATGAATGACTGGAAGACAGACGGACTATTGACAAGGCTGAAGGGCGCTATTCGAAGTGCCCAGTGCTTGTGGAGAAGGCTGTCTTCCACTCGTCTCCCTCTTGAATTCGGATGAGATTTTATGCACTGTGTAAGTCGAGATTGGTGAATAATTTGAACTTTAAGGGCACTAGTGCAGAGGGCACTAGGGGTAGAGGGTAACGAAACTTGACAGTTATCTTGTTGCGGCCACGACAATTGAAGAAACCCACTGATGCTGCTGAGGTAAAAGTTTAAATAAAGCCCTTAGCCAGTTTCTCCTTGATGTAGTCATTCATAGCCTCAGATTTGGGTTGTGACAGTGGCAGAATATATGGATCCTCAGAGGAGTGGTACCAGGCAGGAGATTGGTAGCACATTCTGAAGGTCTGTGTGGGGGTAATTCGGAGACCTTGGTCTTGCTGAAGGTCTCGCACAGATCGTGATAAACAGTAGGCAGACCTAGGATGCTTGTCTCCTTAACGGAATCAGTTCTGAGAGGAAGTGGAGTGATGGCAGGAATGCAACGAGGAAAGCATATCCTTTTCCACCGAGTTATCTGAGCCTCCTGCCAAGACACAGCCATAAGCCACACAACGCTCTCTCTCCTCTGGCAAGATGTGGTAGGTGTCGACTTGCATAGGTTCTGGGTGGTCAGAGGTTACTGCTGGTGAGACTCGTGGTGGGGGGTGACGTGATTTGGATGGTTAGCTCAATGAATTGGTCTAGCGTTCTCCCCAACAAGGTGAGTTGTTGATTAACAAATATAGTTCATTGAAGTAAGAAGCCCTTGCATTGAGCTGGGCAGCAATAACAACGGTAGTCCAAAATGATAGCAAATGTCCAAGAGGAAGGCAGCAAGACATTGGTATCCAGGGGCAGGCAGGGTCAAAACAGAAGACAGTCCAAGAATCCAAGGAAATAATTGCTCAGTAATGTTCACCAGAGCAAAACAAGACTAGCAAAAAGCCTAGGTTTGAGCGTGCTATAAATAGGTGGGTTAACAGGGTTCAGATCTCAGAGGTCATCAGTACCAGGTATGGGGCTTATGGAAAATGTAGTAAGCAGCGAACTATCAAAACAGCCCTCTGATGGCCCGAGGGGGAAGCTGTGGAGACACTCTTTGTGGCAAATACAGCCTTTCAAACACAAATCATGTCTTACAAAAGTTAAATCAAAATATTGTTTTCTGTTAATTTCCAGTGATATTGTATACTGTTTGAATGGAACTGAACTGTATAATGACATCACTGAATTCAATGATGAACTGCCTTTAACTGAAAATTTAGTGTTGAACAACCAGCACTCTTCTCATCAAGATCAGCTTCTCACATGCAGCCAAGTCTAAAATTGCTGGTACATCTTTTGGCACCACAAATAACAAATGAAATGCTTTCTCTTTATTTTGCACTTTCACAACACATTTTCCTTTCACTGGTATATCTGCTCTAGAATATCCTGTTACTTTTAAGTTTTGGCCGTAATGATGGTCCAACTGAAGGCAACATGTGATGAACCCAAGTGCAGTTTTATTTAATATCCAAAACGTGAAATCCAAACATAATCCCCCCAATGACTTGATGACTTGACATGAACAAACTTGACTAGATTTGAACAGACTTGGCTTGAAACAGACTTATAACACAGACTCACCAACAGAAGGTTTACACTTCAATACACGACAAGTAACAATGGGAACATGAGGGCTACTTATACCAAACAATGGGGGTCACATGGCACAAACCAACCAATGAGCACATAGACACATAGCTAGAACAACCAATCAGAACATGACACATTGAACAGAGGAACCCATGGCAGGAATACAAGAGGGCAAGGGAAGCAAGACACAAACAAGGAACATGGCAAAACTTCAAAATAAAAGACATGAAGACATGAACGTGAACAAAACCCAAACCCCACGTTACATGGCCTTGGTTTCAGCTTGTTAAACTCATTTTAGAAATTATATTAACTTGTATCTGTATCCAGCTTACACACAACTATGCAATCATTTATTTGTAGATGTACAATTCATTCTTTCTGGTCACTTTCACATTTTGTTACTGCATCAACATAAAATTCTTCAAATTCACACTCAGTAATTGCATTAACTTGGTTAAATGATCTCTTGCTTTTACGACAAGGTGCATAATGATTGTTTTTCCTTGAGCGTTGTCTTTCGCACACTTCCATCATTCCGCAACATCCACAGTACAGAGCATTTAACCATTCTTTAGCTTGTGTTTTTATAGTTTCTGCTGCTCTACAAAGCAAAAGAGCTTTCTCCAAATCCGAATGTTGTTCCCTGAGCAGTTGCTCCCCCAAGCCATTAGTGGGTATTCTGCACACAATTCTGTCTTTTATCAGAAAATCTGTCAAATCACCAAACTCACGTTTTACTCCTTTGTCTTAACTCCGGCACATACTGATTAAAGGTCTCCCCACTTCTCTGCATGCAAGTAAGAAATCAATGCCTCTCATAGGTAACACTCCTCTTCGGGATACAAAACACTTCAAATTTATCCATTATTGGCTGCAATCGCAAACTATTTCCTTTTTCAGAAGTAAAATTATTATATACTTCCAATGCATCATCACCCACCACATGAACAAACAATGATTCTTTCATTTTTCAACTTCACGATTTCCATCAATTGCAGATAAGTATAGGTGAAATCATTGCTTAAATAGTCTCCAATTCTCAGCAACATTACCGGAAAGTTGAAGTTTCGAGGCTGTTGCAATCCTTCCATCCTCTGTGTTTAGAATCCATGTGTGCATGTACTGTAACTTTTCTTCTCAATTTTCATACTCTGCTCTATCCATAGGCTCCTTTTAAAAAGCCACTTCTGAGACCTTATTCTGATGCAAGTCCGTTAAATAAAACAGCTTTACAATTGAAAGGCAATGTTGGTTCTTTACTAGCGGCTACAACTGTGGCGTGCTGCCACCATTCACACACACATAGGGCACCTGCCCCTATACACCAGGTTGCAATTACTACTATCATTACAGAAGCCATACTTTTCCTGGCCTTAGACACCGCAAAGGACCATGCATGTTACTACCAACAGGTTTCTCCCCAATGACTGACCACCCAATGGGGTGTGGAAAGCAGCCATGGCCACCACGTACACCCTTAAGGTGAAGGGGGACAACCCTGCTGAGAACTGTTCCTGCAGAAACTCCAGAACTGAACTAACTGGGCAATTAACCACCTTGGATCGGCAAAGGCGGCAGGGGCACTTGCATTTTTTCCTGATGACAGTGAAAAAAACTTAAACTGCTCTGTCATTTTTGATTGGACACATAAAAGTAATGTATCACTTTACATCTTTAAAATCTCTTTAAAATGAAATGTCTACTTTTATTTGTGTATGCTCACCATATCAATAAAATTTTGTGCTTTTGTAAAATAAAGAAAATATACAGGGTGGGCTTTCAGTCATCTCAGTATCCGTGAATATCCCTCTGAAATGTGTCACTATTCCCTGAAACTCAGGGAATACTTCACACACAAACAAAAGAAATATATCAATAGAAAAACTTAAAGTGCTTACTTTTAAATGAAGTAAGTCTTATTGGAAACAAATATTCTGTGATAAAGTAATCTGTATAAAACCAACATAATGTTCAGTTTTTCCCTTCTGAGCTCTAATCTGAAATTACAGATCTAAAATCTGTAATTTGACTCACGTGCTGTTCATACTATTCATATTAAAAATATCCATGTGAGATACAACAATGTGTAAACGCCCACAACACCTCTGTAAACAAAGCAGCAACATGTCCATCTCAGATACTTTTAGTTTCTGGAAGAAGACGCACTGAAAGGAAAGTCTTATGTTTACCTCACAAGAAGAAAATGATGCAACACATGGCTTGAGCCAGTGGAGGAGCTAATTTATGCCGAGTAAGTAATGTTTCTTATTGGCATTAAATAATGTGTTATTGTGACATAATCTTCAACGCTTTTACTAGTTGAACTTTTCCCAAACTATAATTCCAGACTTAAATGTGTGAAATCAAATGCAACATTTTAAAGTGATTTTAATAATGTCAACCTTTCATTGCATCTAAATATTGTACGATGTGAGAGTGGTTTTATGTTCTATATACTATAAAACAATACAATATAAAAGTAAGTTTATATGAAGTTAATATGCGTTAAGATGCGTGTTACTGCACAGTTTAACATAAAACAAAAGGAACAGCCTTTACAAATGTTACCAGATTCATCTAATACATACATTTACTTAACACTGTACTTGCATCATTGCATTGTGGTTCACCTCTCCAGCCAAAACTGAGCCCAGAGAAAGCTGCTATCAGCTTCCATTTGCCCAGTAGGAATGAGAATCCCTCCTGATCTCCTAGGAGATTCCAGGAGAGTTTTCAAGAAGAACTGTCAAGGTAGGGACACTAGGACCAAGAGCAAAACCTGGGCTGGCCAGAATGGGGCTACTAGAAAGAGACGGACCCCATCCCGGCGGACTCTCACCAGAACTCCTGGAAGCAGAGCAACTGGGGAAATCTGCATTTCCATTCTCTCACACGCCCTGGCTGGAATCCTTCCCGACAATGGCCTCAACATTTCCTGTTGTGTTCATGTTTCTGTGTACCATTTAATTTCACTTAATTATTATCATTTCAACAACTGATTCCTCCTCTTTTGCCCACCTGACATGAAAAATTGTACTATTGTCTTTGTAGAGAAGTCTTTCTGCAGATTGGAAATTGTATTCATGTTTGATGATGTATAATTGATTATGTGATTTTCTGTTTATTACTGTGAAGCTGATTTAAGACAAACTGTATTGTTTAAAGCAATATATAAGTAAAGCTGACCTGGCTTGACAATAAGATGATCCTGTGTATTGTGTTATCATGGATGTTATAAGCAACCTATAAAAAGCAGGGCCCAGATCAATTCAGAAATTGTGTTGAGGTAATAAGTAGTCAGTATTAAATGCATGCAATATATATATATATATATATATATATATATATATATATATATATATATTTTTTTTTTTTTTTTTTTTTACAATACATAAATATATACACAGTTTTCCAAATTCTTTATAGGACTTATTGGCTACATCACAGACGAGGTCATGCAGTCAGAATACTAAAATCTAAAAGAAAATTCAAAATAGACATCAAACATGACCTCTATGTCTCTATGGAGAACCAAAACAAATTTTACTGGGTGAAACATCTGTTTATTCCATATGCCCCTGGCTGTGCACTAAATGTCTGCTATGAATGGGGAGTGTGTGTATTCTGTAGAGAGCAGGCCGAAAATCTCCTGTTCTCTGGGCTTTTCCTTGTTTGTAAAGCGTCTGTGTTTTCCATTATCTCACAGATATTTCCTTAACACTTTCCTCTAGAGCATTCCATAATACTTCAGAAGGATTGTAGTCTAAAATTTCTTAAAAGGAAAGCACTTGAGCAGATAAAAAAGTAAAATAAAAAAGAAGGGTGGAAAATGCAGTTTTTTTTATATTAATAGTGTAAGATTGCACATTTATGTTATCAACAACTGTCAAAGTATGTCACGGATTTCTGAGGATTCTGATGAGTGAGTATATATATATATATATCTGCCAAAGAGAAGAAGCTAAAAGGTCAAAGTGTAATTTCAAATTACAAACTGTGTACAACATTTATACTACTATAATTGGAAATGTTGCCAGTAATCTTCACACTAAGGGACAGCAAAGACCTCCTCAAATAATGCAACCTTTATAAGAATAAGAGAGGAAGGTGGAGAACAACTTAATAAATTATGATTTTTTAAACACTGTGATAACTGGTATCATTAATATTGAAAGTTGAGTATTTGAATATATTGCAAACTCACAAAATAAAAAATGGTGTGTGAATAGCCTGTCCCATCTCATTGTTTTGGATAAATACAAAACGTCAGGTCATATTAAAATCTAGATTTATTCGCACTGGCCCATGGCCCTTGGAAACCTCTGTGAACACACTTCGCTAGGCCAAAAAAGCGCAAAGGACGAATTTTAGTTTTATTAAAAAGTGCTTACGTATTCTACACTCATGGCTCACACATGCATTAGGACAGGTTAGATTCCCTGTTATCCAGCTCCTTACTGATGAAAATCTCTTCTCCTCCTCCTCCTCCTCCTCCTCCTGCCTGTCACTTTGGCCTGCATCACTCTTTGGCCTGCAGCATTCTTGATAATGCTCCTGTGTATGGAATTGCCGACGATGAGGCACATTTTGCGGCATCTGCCTCCAAATTTTTAAGCTACTTTTCCCTGAGCTTTTCAGCACCACCGTTTCAATTTGGTCTTTGAGATACTGAAGGTGGAAGAGAGGTGAAGCGATATTCACATAGGCAAAGTAAGATCACTTATCACTCCGTCTATATAGTGCTTTCTGATGCACAAATGTACCGGCCCAAAGGTACGTCGACCCACCAGGAAAATGGCCTGGTATGCCAGATTACCAGTCCATTACTGTGTAGAGTCCTCCTACTTCAGGAAAATATCATGTGGAGATGAATGATAACTAAACACAAATCGTAAGTGCATGCAACATTCAGTTATTGAACAAAAAGTGATTCATAAACATTTCAGACAAAATTAATGAGAAACCTTGTTCTTGATTTTCCCATGTAATGTCACTGGAAATAGAACATAATGTTACAATCCAAGTACAGTGTTGAGTAAATATATAAATGTTTAGTTACATAGATGAATCTGGCAACATTTGTAAAGGAACTGGTGTTCCTTCTTTTGAGGTTAAACAGTACAACAGAACATTAAATACTTAGAAAAATGAAAATAGAAAATTAAATCTACAAAACAATGAGAACTAAACAACAACAACAAGAGAGAGAGAGAGAGAGAGAGAGAGTAATGGTGAAACTGTGTGCACATGCATTCAGCAATCCTTTCAGAATAAAAGTCATAGATCACAGTCAGTCTGTAACAATCATTATTATTAGACAAAAACATATTCATCATAATAGCTAGAAAAGTAATTATTGCCTGTTAATAATTCATCTGTTTGTTTTTTTTTTTTTTGTTGTTTTTTTTGGTTGCGACAACACATAGTACCGTCATATCAGTCACTGAGCATTTGCATAGAAAGTATACTTTGGGCAGTTTTAGGAAATTTAAGTTGCAAACTGGATCAGACCTTATGCTAATGGTCAGAAGTCAGGCTTTGTCAGTCTGAATAGAATAGAATAGAATAGAATAGAATAGAATAGAATAGAATGCTTACATTTTCTTGATTAGTTATTTTTGTCATAAAAACAACCTTTTTTTTCAGTGAACACATCTAAACTACTTTGTGTGTGTGTGTGAGAATGCACCTACACTTTTATTCTGAAAGACTGGGGGTGTTCTAACAACGGAGCTGTTGATTAGTGGAGGCTCTTACATGCTGGATTCTGAAACCTGAAACCAAGGGAGGGGAGATAAGTAGAGGAAGAAAGGAAGAAAGAGTGATACAAGAAACAGTGACTTTCTCTTTTGAGTACAGTAAATTTAAAGAGAGAAGGATAGGGTGCTGAATGTGTAAAGAATGCAAGAAGTTTGGAACAGAGAGAAACTGAAGGGAGTATGCAGAGGGAGGGGGGAGGGAGAGGGAGAGGGAAAATGTGAGTCAGGAGGGAGGGAAGTAAAAAGAAGAGGTGATGTCAAAGCAGCTGAGCTCAGAGAGTAAACAGAACTTAGGACTGCAGCATGTGTTTATCTGTAGAGCTGAAGGGGCGCAGCCAGCGAGCATGCCACATTCTCTTCTCAAATCACATATCTGTACCCTGCATTACCCTATTCATCATCTTCCTCCTGTCAGCTCAGGGGACAGCCTGGCCATATGGTAGGTCTGATTTATTTGATTTCAACAAGAGTCAGACTCCTTTGTTGTCTGAGAGTCAGTGTCAACTGAACTCTTCCTGCACACTTTTCCCTCTCTCTCTTTCTCTCTTTGTAACAAATGCTTCTGAGGTATAAGAACTGTACCAGTCTTTATTTGTTTCACATTACAGTAATTAATCATAATGTTTTTTTGTGATGTTCTTAAAAAAAAAAAAGAAAAGAAAAGAAAAAAAGAAAAAGAGAAGAAAAAGAAAAAGAAAGAAAGAAAAGAAAAAAAGAAAATGCCTCCTTCTAAGATAAGGGACTGTAAAATGTGAAAACATTTTTAAAGAGATTAAGACGCAATTATGTTTAGAAGTAAAATGGGTAGAATTTATTGTTTTTGCCTTGTATGTGGATTCAAGTCTAGAAATCGAATTAAATTTAAAATGAGTAAATAACAAATGTTAACTGAAAACATAAACTTCATAATACCAATTCAAGGGATATTTCTCTCTTAATCTTACAGACCCCCAGATTAGATATATGTTAAGACTGTTTCTGGCATAGAGAAAGAGATAGATCATTGACATTCCTATATTCACCACCCTTTGGCAAAGAACAGACAAAGAAAAAAAAGTAATTTCCATGCAACTCTTACCCTTCACATTAACATCCTCAAGTCACATTTTTAAAACAAGCATTAGTTCAATTAAAGGTTATGCCTTACCTCATGTGCAGACATCTGAAAAAAATCTAAAGAATTTACAGAGTTCCACAAAACATCCCTCAAGCACAGGCTATTTAGGGAACAAAATACATTCCTATTGGACTGTGGTTTTCTTTATGTGTGGGTGAAAGCATATAGAGCTAGGTTACTCGGAGTGAGAGCCCTGCCAAGACCCTGTGGAGTTTCTTGTCCCATGGCTGCTAAATCATTCAGGTCTGTGGAATATCCAACTGCTATACTAAAGTGCAATGCTGTAAAACTCAATGTAGAAAATTCACTAGGAACAATACCTGCTAAAAACTTATTTTATTTGTATACGCTATCTCCAATTTACTAAACTGTGTTTAGAGCATAATTATTTAGGACAGTGATTTCTAATTCTGTTTCTGAAAATATGGTGTAATGCAGAAAATGCTTTTTACAGTAAGGAAACTGAACCTATTTTTCTGAAGGTATGCATAAATGTAGTTTTGTTGTAACATTATAGCTTTGCATCTTAAGTATACAGGAATCTTAAATCGGACAGGAACCTACCTTGGCTGGACTTTCAGCACAACAATTCAGTGTATCAGCATTTTGATATATATAGCTATAATAATGGTATTTATTGCAGTTCTCTCCATGAGACACATTGAAAATAAGCTCATACCAGTAAAAGAGAGAGAGAAAAAAAAAAAAAAACTAAACAAACACACAAACAAACAACAAAAAGAAAAAAAACCTTTACACTCCAATATGCTTTGTGGTAACAAACTGAAATGGTTTCAGACATCTCCCACACCACTGTTCCCTGTTTTCCTGAAGTGATCACACAGTCATACACCAACACAAACACACGCACACATACACCCACACACACACACAAATATGAGGTCATTGGGTGATTAGATCACAGCACTGGAATATTTTCTCTTTTCCATTTGAGCTGTGTATAAAAATGTATTTTTTATGTACTCAACCGTGGTTAAATTAATCCTGGACTTCTTGTTTTATGTTTTTCTAGTCTGTCTGTGCATGTTAAAGTTTGTCATATAAATACACTAAATTGCTGTTGTTCAGTGCTTTGTTTAAAGGCTGAAGGTAGCGACATTCATCTGGAGGGCCACATAAATTGTTTTCTGGTAAAGAAATAATTAGAAATAATGTCAACACCAAAGTGCCTCAGGTAGCTACCTTTAAAAACTATTAACTGTTCATGCCTTTATGTTCAGATCTCCAAAAGAAATCCACATCTCTCTGGAAATACACAAGCAAACCTGACAATTTTTTTAGAAGGGGCCCAAACTACACTGTAAAATCCAATAGTTTACCTTACTTAGATATAATTAGTTATCTTTACTTAGTTGCTATACTTACTAGGTTTTATTAAGTTACAGCTACTTTCAAGCGAGTAAAACAGTTTACTTACTACTTTGAGTGACGCTTACTTAAAATATTCAAGGTAACCACAAAGGAATCAATGACATTAATAAACCAGTGAGAGGCAGCAGTGCACTAATATGTTGCTAATTTGCAAAATAACAACAGAAGAAGAAGAAAAGATATTTTTTTGAAGTGGCAATTGTTAATCTGCAGTTATTTTTCACTAGTTACCTTCACTCATTTCCCAAAGTCATCGTAAATGTTGTTTCAATACAACTATATATTTGAGAGAACATCACATAAGCTGACTTCATAAATTGATGTTGATTTTCGTAAAATGTTGTTGGTGTGTCTTATTTTATGTATTTTTTTATTATTTTTTTTTTTTTTTTACTTACCATTATAGTGATTAATGTTCCGTTTGGTTGGGCACTTGGAACTTTGCTTTTCTTATTATAATTTCCTTTTAATTGATGCAGCAATGCAACATGAAGTCATCATTTTTGATTTCAAGGGAAGAAAAGTAATGAGTAGGTTGCTTTTAGAAGGTAACCTTCTAATTCTGATATTTCAATTAGCTGAATCTTTCAATTCTTTAGCTAATGTATTTTTTGTATCTTGTATCTTTTACAACTTTATTGTTCTTCATAAACACCTTGACAAACTTCATTGGGTTGAGACAGTCCTTTAATATTTGTGGTAATGTGCTCAAGTCACAAACTTCAACATTCAGCACGTGAATCACAACGATGGTAACAATCCAATTTTATTTATTTTTATTAATTGTGACAATAACCATTATATTATTTTATTTTCTCTTTTTGTTGTGTTACTGCTGACACAAGTCAGTAAATAAAATCAGCAAATAAAAACAACAACAGTAAAACAAACCAATTGCATAATTTATTCATGCCGCAATGCACTCTGGGAGTCAGTGAGTAGCTATACTAAGTCAAGTGTAAGCCTAAAGTAAAGGATCAAGTACCCCCTACAGTTCTTTTTAAGTTACTAGAGCTCTCGTGTAAGTAAACTATACTAACTAAGCATTTGTCAGTACAACATACTATTCTTATTTCACTTTACTTAGTTTTTTTAAGGCAATCGGTTTGCGTGCTTTTTTTAAGTAAGCCCGACTAATTAGATTTTACAGTGTAACACTCAGTGATGGCTATGTTGGATTTCCTGTCTAGTTAGTTTGTGCATAGACTTCTGGTTTTGCCTAATGCC
This sequence comes from Labeo rohita, assembly GCF_022985175.1. Lineage (NCBI taxonomy): Eukaryota > Metazoa > Chordata > Actinopteri > Cypriniformes > Cyprinidae > Labeo > Labeo rohita. The sequence goes on along the minus strand of NW_026129733.1, from coordinate 621,412 downwards.
AGAGCAGAGAAAGCCAAAAATGATATAGATTACATGATCTACACAATCTAAATCTTAAAACACTAAGATCTACAGGTCCTTCTCAATAAATTAGAATGTCTTGGAAAAGGTCATTTATTTCAGTAGTCCAACTCAAATTGTGAAACTTGTGTATTAAATAAATTCAGTGGGCAGTTGCCCCCCCAGATGGTTAGTCATCCCCGTTGTCAGCCACGCTGCAATTGGAGTAGTTAGCCATGCCAAGGTCCGGTTGTACGGAGGTACTAGACAGTGCTAAATACCCTCAAACAAAAGCAAAAGGAAGTGAAGATCTGGCAAACTATTCTTGGCCCAAGTCCAACTCGACCCTGACCCGACCCCTACCCGAGCCCATCTTTTTCCCCACTTCTCCCAAAACGGCTTATATTACTGTTTCAGCTATTAAAATAGTTCAGTTTTGTATGCAATGACAAAGTGATTATATGTCTTTTTTATCAAGATAATTTAGAAAAAATGTTTAGAAACATTTTTTCCGATATAACTTTTTGTTTTTTTAAAGTAATGACAAAGCAGCCAGTGGAAGACTGATCATAGTCTGTTTGATCAATTTTGCCTTCTCAAATCATCACAACTTGCCTAAAATAAAATCTGTAGATATAAAACAGTTCAAGTATAAAACAATGTTAGTTTAAACGTTAAAGCTAGATAAATGTGTGCTATTACTTGCATATCCAATCATTTGTGCGAAGAGTGGAAGCTAAAGCCGCTTTGCAGGATATGGAGGGTACCGAAACTCAGCGAATACATACCTCACAGACGTGATACGTATATCTATAGAAAGCTTTAAATTCTAACTTCACGAAATAAAGCAAATCGAAAACAAAAACTTTTTCATTATGTAGTCTGTAAAGATGCATTTCTCTCTAAAGGCGCATCCAAAGAGATGGCGAGTCAGGATTGGCAACTCCATCCATGTGACACTGACTCAGAAAACACTAGTTTATTAATAATTAATTCAAAAATCTCCTTACCATTTCCCCCCCAACACATTCATGGTAATAACTTTTGCCAGTGCTTTGTGGCAAGCTTTAGGATATTCATGTGCTTGAACGTGGAACTTTTTCAGCTGCGCTGAAGACGCGCTCGCTGCTGCTAAATCCTTCCAAGTCTTGAAAGTGAAAGCATTTTTTTTTTCTCATCACCATATTTGGTGGATGTCTAAAATATACAAAAATAAGGAGAAGCCTAAAACAGCCCCGAAGCCCGGCCCGCGTCTGAACTATGATGTGAAAATTAGCACGAAGCCCGGCTGTAGGGGCGTAAAAAAAGTCGAGGCCCGTCGGGCTTGGGGTGAAATGCAGGGCTCTACTGGGACATATCAGCCAGTAGCCTAATTTCATTGCCATCAAGTGTTTCACCTTTAGTAACAACGAATCAAAACGGATACATTTCAGTTGACACAGGAAAAAGACACGGGAAATCTGGAAAGCAGTGTGCACATTTCTGGTTAAAAATGAAAGGCCATCAGCTGACACTTTAAATGGGAAACATCGCCAGATTCGTCCACAGTTTAGTAAATGCCGGCAGCCTCTTTAAGTTATTCTTGACTGTGCTGTATTGACTGCTTTGGTGTGTTGATTCGATGCTTATCCGAAAAAGATTTTTTCTTTTGCTCTTTTTCCCCCATTTTTTTTTTGGGCCGTGGAGCAGTGGCAGACAGTGGAACCCTGGAGGACCTGGGCCGTGGAACAGTGGCAGACAGTGAAACACTGGAGCAGAAGTCCACCATGTTAGATTCTGAGGAGCCTGGAGCTATGGCGGAGCAGGCAGAGCAGGAAGCCATGGCGGGGCAGGCAGAGCAGGGAGCTAGGGTGGAGATGGCGACCAGTACAGCAGAGCAGAAAGAAGGGACAGGCAGAGAGTTTATAGGAGGACACTGCTCCCTTGGGAGGTTCTACAGCATAAACTGACACCTCTGGAGGCATTGGCGCAAATTTGTGGCCAATTGAGCATTGAGGGATGTAACATCTCCATTCCCTCCTTCAGGGAACGAGTGTTACGACATTACGTTCATTCGACGTTACGGAGCTGTCCTCCCACAAATTACCTGATGTTACCCAGCACACGGGAGGATACAGGCTCTACACGGAGGTTGCAGAATCTCGCAAAGGTGTCTGCAAGAGAGGCGCCGTGCGCCAACACTTGGGAGTTGGAGTGAGCTCTAACTCCCAGGGGGCACGGCTCACCTTGGCACTGATACGCCAAGGTGATGGCATCTATCACCCAATGGGCCAACCTCTGTTTGGAGACAGCATTCCCCTTCTGCTGACCAAAGCAGACAAAGAGCTTTGTCGGAAGCTCTGAGTGCGTTCCATTTAAATGTTCAAAGCGTGAACGGGACACAGCAACGCTAAGGCCGGGTCTGCCTCCTCCGGGGGCAGCATCTGCAGGTTCACCACGTGATTTTGAAAAGGAGTGGTGGGAATCTTGGGCACGTAACCAGGCCAGGGGCCTCAAGGTCACGTGAGAATCGTTAACTGAGAATGCATGCAGGTCCCCCATCCTCTTGATTCAAAGTGAGTACAATCAGGAGTGAGGTCTTAAGTGATGGGTATTTTAGCTCAATTGAGTCAAGTGGCTCAAAGGGATCACTCCGAAGGCCTGAAAGGACCACAGAGAGATCCCAAGAGGGAATGAGGCACAGATGAGGTAGATTTAACCTCCTCACACCTCTCAGGAACCTGACGATCAGGTGATGCTTTCCTAAGGACGAGCCGTCCACTGCATCATTGTAAGCCACGATAGCCGTGACGTTCACCTTTAAAGTGGAGGGGGACAGCCTCTGCTCCAACTTTTCTGCCAGGAAGGAAAGCACCACAATGACCGAGCATCTCTGAGGGTCCTCTCAACGAGAAGGACACCATTCAATGAACAGACCCCACTGCAGAGCGTAGGGCTGCCTCGTAGAGTGATAAGTGATAGTATCTACCACGGCCTGGGGAAGTTGTCGCGGGCCAGGGCACCCTCTGCGAGTTTAGTAAAGATGCGGGGAGAAAGGGCCAGACCAATGGGGACGACTTTGTACTGATATGCCCGACCCTTGAAGGCAAACCGACAGGCTCAGTTGCGTCCTTCGCCAAGAGAACCGCAATCTTTGCACACAGAACAGAGGCATCTGTGTCCGAATGGACAGATATAAAAAGGATGCCCCTGAACCTGGGCGGACACCTGGCAAATTGAATCACATAGCCGAGTCGTACCATCTGGATCAACCAACGAGACGGGCTGGGAAGTGCTTACGAGACCCCCAGCCTGTGTGCAAGTGGGATCAACAGAGCAGTCACTGACGTAGTGGGGCAGCCAAGGGTGGGAAGGTGACTCAACCTGGGACGCGAGGCATCCTGAGGTAGAGTCAAGCTGCCAGGGGCAGCACTTACCTTCTCCTCCCGATACTGTGGAAAGACCCAGAGATAGAGGAAATTGCTCTATTTGTGAATAGGTGGGTTTTAGCACCGAAAGTACAACCCTCGGCCCACCCCCAGGGGTGGGGGCGCAGATGTTGGAGTTCCTGAAGAGCAATCTCCAGTATGCCCGTCTCAGGGTCGTTTTGCAGTCTTGCAGGTGGATTTAATGGGGCCCTAAGGAGCGGGGAGACAAAGGCTTTGGTCCCCGATGCTCTTGGCTGCCCGGAGAAGCATGGCTGCCAGTTTGGCATCAGACTCTGACTGGACAGGAGCCGCAGAGGGGGGCTGCTCAGCGGAATCGTCAGCATCATCAAGCTTAAGCACCTCATTTGCTGCAGCAAAACATCCTGTCCTTCTTGGGAGCACCAAAGGAGATGCTGGGCCACCACAGGATGAGCCGGCACCATCATCCGGCATCTTCATGGGGCTGTGGATGGAGGAGTCGGATTTCCGTGGGGGCTGACCCAATGGAACATTCCGAATTGCTCTCCTCAGGTCCCCCTTGTTACAAACCAGTACAGCCGCGGAGTCTTTTTGGCTTGAAGAGCTGGGGATGAGCGTAGCAGATGAGGGGATCCTCATCGCAAAGGAGAGTCTTGACCTAAGCATAGCCATGGACATGCGCTCACAGTGTAGGCATTAACCATCCACGATCATGACCGTCATCGGGAGTCAGGAAGCTACCGCATCCAGAAGCACGTGGCCAGAGAGTCATCTTGCAAGACACACTCTCGAGGAAAATTTGCTCTTTTAGGCTGGTTGCCCAGGGAAGGACCATGGCACAGCGTGCACTCAAATCTCTCGCAGCTGAGAATCTTCCACAGCAAACAAAATTCTTCTAATTTTCTTGCTTAGAATAAGAGAGAGCTTAAAGCAATCAGCTCCAAAGCAAAAATCTGAATGAGCGGATGCACGCCGCCATCTTATATACCCGTATAATAGGCAGACATGCACTCTTTGTATGTTTAATGACGCCACACTACTTATTGTCAAAAACATCCTTTATTGTTATAAAAATACTATGAGCTGCATACAAAAACACATAAAAAATGTATCATATTTATAATATAACAATCATATGTCTATTTGCATTCATATTTCATGTGTAGAACACTAGAAAAAATGTTTCACTCGTTTTTTTTTGTTTTTTTTTTAATGGAAGATCTATAGAGTGAACGCGCTCTGACTCATATAACACTCACACACGTGGACGAACAGTACACCCGTGAGTTTATTTCAATTGCTAACCATTCCACTCTCCCGGACTGTATAATAATTGAGATTTTTTGTGACGGCGTGAACCAGCCCCTCCGTGCACGACTGAGACGCGAGGGCCCGCGCTCGTCACTGGAGGCTTTTTTGAACTTTGCCCTGTTGTGTGTGGGTTCGCCGTGCACCGTGGGGGTCGTGCAGAGGGAACGCGACAACGCGGTAATGGCGACCGCACGTCCCACCCGCAGATTGGCGGTCATGCTGGAGCACGATCCCACAAACACGTTTGCCGCCTGGATCGCTCGTGAAATGGCGGCCGTGCAGGAGCGCGCTCAAGCAATGGCCGTGACAGCGGTGCCCGTTCACAAAATGGCGGCGACTGCGGTGCCCGTTCACAAGATGGCGGCAGCACCGGCGCACGCTCACAAGATGGCGGCGACGGCGGAGTCCGTTCACAAGATGGTGGCGGAAACAGTGCTCCGTCACGTCACAGCTGCCATACCAGAGCCATATAAAGTTGCAGCTGCATTTCCTGAGTCAAGTCAAGTTTCCAAGCCAAGTCAAGTTGCTGCTGTGTTTCCTGAGTCAAGTCAAGTTTCCAAGTCAGGTCATGTTGCAGCTGTGTTTCCTGAGTCGAGTCAAGTTTCCAAGTCAAGTCAAGTTGCAACTGTGTTTCCTGAGTCAAGTCAAGTTTCCAAGTCAAGTCAAGTTGCAGCTGAACGTCCTGAGTTAAGTCAAGTTCCCAAGTCAAGTCAAGTTGCTGCTGTGTTTCCTGTGTCAAGTCAAGTCAGAGCTATCGCTCCTATCTCAAGTCAAGTTACAGCCATCTTTCCTGAGCCAAGTACAGTCAAGATGGCTGCCACGCCAGAGCCACTGCCCAAGATGGCTGCCACGCCAGAGCCACTGCCCAAGATGGCTGCCACGCCAAAGCCACTGCCTAAGATGGCTGCCACGCCAGAGCCACTGCACAAGATGGCTGCCACACCAGAGCCACTGCACAAGATGGCCACCGTCTCCAAGCCACTCCACAAGATGGCCGCCATTCCAGAACCTGTGGTCATGATGGCCCACGTGCTGGACTCCCCCCTAATGACGGTATGGGCAGCTAAAGTGGCGCTCCATGTCGCGACGGCTGTTCCCCACGAGTCAAGCCAAGTCACAGTTGTTCCCCACGAGTCAAGTCACGCTACAGCTGTCCCTCTTGAGCCAAGCCATGTTGTTCACAAGTCAAGTCCCGGTACAGAGGATCTCCATGAGTCAAGCCAGGTTATAGCAGATCCTCATGAGCCAAGTCAAGCTGCTGCTGTTATTCCAGAGTCAAGTCAGGCTACAGCTGAAGCCCAGCCACGCCTCCAAGTCCAGCCACGCCGCCAAGTCCAGTCAAGCCGCCAAGTCCAGTCAAGCTTCCAAGTCCAGTAATGTCAAAGCGGTCGTTCCTGCGTCAAGCAACGTCAAGGCGGTCGTTCCTGTGTCAAGCAACGTCATAGCCATGGTTTCTGAGTCAAGCAAGGTAACAGCCGTGGTTCCTGAGTCAAGTGAAGTCAATGATCTTCTCAAGCCAGTTCAAGTCACTGCTGATCTCCATGAGCCAAGTCAAGTCACCGCTGGTCTCCATGAGTCAAAGCAGTTCACTACTGTTCTTCACGAATCGAGTCAAGTTACAGCCAATCTCCAAGAACCAAGTCAAACCACAGCTCACGTCCCGCCTGACGGCCCAGAGTCCAGTCACATCACGCCTGACGGCCCAGAGTCCAGTCACGTCCCGCCTAACGGCCCAGAGTCAAGTCACGTCCTGCCTAACGGCTCAGAGCCTCGCCATGTTTCGTTTGACTGCCCAGAACCACGCCATGTCTCGTCTGACATCCCAGGGTCACGGCCTGTCATGATGGCCAGCGTGCTGGACCCACCACTAGTGTCAGTGAGTGCTGCAAACATCCCAGTGGCATTAACATCTTCTAAAACCACCATTAAAGAGGTCCTACCACCCGCCGCTGCTCTTCCCTTAATGGCAGTTGCCTTTTGGTGTGTGTGGGCTGCACACTCAGCTCCTGAGGTCACGTCTGTTCCCGAGTCAGCTCCTGAGGTTACGTCTGATCACAAGCCTGCTCAAGAGCTCCCGCCTGATCACAAGCCTGCCCCAGAGCTCCCGTCTGATCACAAGCCTGCTCCAGAGCTCCCGTCTGATCACAAGTCTGCTCCAGAGCTCCCGTCTGATCACAGGCCTGCTCCAGAGCTCCCGTCTGATCACAAGCCTGCTCCAGAGCTCCCGTCTGGTCTCCAGTCCGCTCCAGAGGCCTCTTCCGTTGGAGAAGCTGCGCCCATGCCTCCTGAGGAGTCGGCACTCGCCGTAGAACCTCCTAAGGAGGCGGCGTTAACCTGTGCTCTCTCTGCTTCTCCCCTTATTCTCTCTGCCTCCTCTATCGCTGCTCTCCCCAGGTCCCAGTTCATGACGCGGGTTCCTGCTCAGCCCTGGAGGGCCTCGGCGCCTCCTGTTCTGCCTCCTGTTCCGCCCTGGAGGGCTCCTGCGCCTTCTGCTCCGCCTCCGCCTCCGCCCTGGAGGGCTCCTGCGCCTCCTGCTCTGCCTCCGGTCCCGCCCTGGAGGGCCTCGGCGCCTCCTGTTACGCCTCCTGTTCCGCCCTGGAGGGCTCCTGCGCCTCCTGCTCTGCCTCCGGTTCCGCCCTGGAGGGCCTCGGCGCCTCCTGTTACGCCTCCTGTTCCGCCCTGGAGGGCTCCTGCTCCGCCTCCGCCCTGGAGGGCTCCTGCGCCTCCTGCTCTGCCTCCAGCTCCGCCCTGGAGGGCTCCTGCGCCTCCTGCTCTGCCTCCGGCTCCGCCCTGGAGGGCTCCTGCGCCTCCTGCTCCGCCTCCGCCTCCGCCTCCGCCTCCACCCTGGAGGGCCCCTGCTCCGCCTCCGCCCTGGAGGGCTCCTGCGCCTCCTGCTCTGCCTCCGGCTCCGCCCTGGAGGGCTCCTGCGCCTCCTGCTCCGCCTCCGGCTCCGCCCTGGAGGGCTCCTGCGCCTCCTGCTCTGCCTCCGGCTCCGCCCTGGAGGGTACCTGCGCCTCCTGCTCCGACTCCAAGTCCAAGGCTCCTGTGCCTCCTGCTCCGCCTCCGGCTCCGCCCTGGAGGGCTCTTGCTCTGCTTCCACCCTGGAGGGCTCCTGCTCCGCCTCCGGCCCCGCCCTGGAGGGTACCTGCTCTGTCGGTCCTGCCTCAATCACTGGGCCTCCCACATGGACCTGGCCCTCCAACCCTCGCCCTGTCTCGCTCCCGCCCCACCGCTCCCCTGGACTGTTGTTTCCTTCGAGCGTCTAGAAGCCGCTCCTTGGGGGGGGGGGCTATATCACGAATCTGGTCGGTGCTCTGCGGACCGCTCACTACCAGATGTCACTCTTACCTTTCCATTTCACTTTGACTGTTACTTTGCACTTCGGACTGCATCTCCCATCCTCCACCGCACTGATTGCGTCAGCCCCCGTGACCAATCAGGCTTTCTATAAAGCCCCGGTCCTTCCCAGTGCTCTTCACGGATTGTTGAATTGTTGTATCGTTGTATTCCTAGTATTCCTAGTTCCTGTTCCGAGTTTCTAATTCCCTGTGTTTTGTTTTGTTTCCTGAGTTCCTGATTTCCCGTTTTCGACTGTTCGCCACCTGCCTTTACGGACTATCTATCGTTATTGGATTATTCTCTACGTTTTGCCTGTGATATACCTGTCTGCTCCTGTTTTGACCCTGCCTGTACGACCATGCTTTTGTCTCGTCCATATAATAAAAGCTCGCATGTGGATCCGCTCGCCTCTTGTCTCGTTTACCTCGTAACAGGTACATTACCATTTACAACAACAAATTATGTGCCTAAGTACATAAATATTGTCCAATAAAAACTGTATCCTTATTTCTGCATAATTTCTCTCTCAGTGCAGCCTTTATCTCTGAATTTATGATTTGTTCCACCTTAATTTGGTGCCATTTAAATACTCGATAGATCTCTAAACTTTTGAGGAGGCAAATGTGAGCTTTGTCAGATTGCGCAGTCGGGTGCAGAAGCTCTCCACTGACTGCGCTGACCAAAAGTACGATGGGAAACGCCTGGATGACAACACAGCTTAAAGCTCAGACAATCGTGATGTTGCGCTCTCTTCTAAAATATATTATTTTTTAATCAAATATAATGTGGTTATGTGTTTAAATTATGTATGAATATTCCCAAACACTATGCCAGTGCGATCTCTGTGAGAGATATATGATTGTTGTCATATATCTATAAAAAAGAAACAAAAATATATGTTTGTATGAAAGTAAAAATGGATGATAAATACGCATTTTGTATGGAATTAATAGCAAGCACTTTAAGTGTCTTGTTCATCATATTTATTTTCATATAAAAACAACAGAGCTGAAATTATATCATGTTTATCAGCAACACAGCAGGTGAATGTGATAACGCGATGTCCACCTTTGACCTTGTAGGTATCTGCTCTACTTCGAGAGCTCAGAATTGTCCGTCTTGACTGCACTTATTTCACTCCTCCCCTCACTGCAGCCGCCTACTCTCGCCTACATTTCAGGCGAGACGAGCCGCATCTCAAACGAGCCTATTGTCATCAATCACTAGCACATGCAACAGTAGTGGCAGCAGCCTCCCCTGGGTCCTAATTCTTTGTTCAAATTTGTCGGATTATGAAAACAAACACAAGGAAGTCTAAAACATTTTCACAGTCTCCTTTCCTTCAGATCATTTACAAATGTTAAATCAACACATAAAATGTTAAGGTTACTACTGCATCTGTCTGGGGAAAAAAATGCAGTGATTAATTTTGTCACAGACTTTCAGTTACTGTCATCATGTACTATTAGTTTGGTTTTCATGGACTTTGGTTATCTTTAGTCACATGTTCTCCTTTGTTCTGTTTTCCCACCACTCTTTAGTTGTTATGGTAATTCATTTAATTAGCTCAGGTGTTTATCATTATTTCATTCATTTGTCTTGTACCTAAGTGTCTGTCTGCACACTCTTAAGGTGTGTGGTATTGATTCTGCTTGATCACACGGTTATGCCATTTTGAGTATTTTGGCGTGCATGTGTGCGTGTGTGTGAGTGTGTGAGTGGGTTTGTTAAATCATACTGATTTGAGCTTTATTCATCATCTTTGTCTATGTCTTCAATCATCCATGACAGATTTATAGCTGATATATAGTTATCAAAGCTTTCAACATACTCTTATTATAAAATAACTGAATTATTGTTTATTTAATTATTTTTTGTTGAGCCATTCAAAATTATTCACGGTAAAACTATAGCTATTCAGATAAACAAATATATGTAAGTAAATGTATTTTAAACAAGTTCATAATGATCACAGTTGATGGCTTGGTTTAGGAGCTATTACTACTAACTACTAATTATTACTACTAACATACTGCATATGTATCTGGTACCCCAGCTGCACAGTAGCTCAGCGGAAAGCACTCCAGAGGGTCATCAACACTGCCCAAAAGATTGTTGGCTGCCCTCTCCCCTCACTGGAAGACCTACATAGCTCCCGGTGTCTCAAAAAGGCCCAGAACATTATAAAGGACACTTCACACCCTGGCCACCCCCTGTCTGAACTGTTGCCTTCTGGCAGGCGGTACAGACTAATTAATGCAAGGACAAACAGACTCAAAAACAGTTTCTATTCAACCACAATAACTATTCTCAATACTGCTAAGAAATGATGGGCTGGACTGAATGAATGATGCACTGACTGGAGAGCACTTTAAATTTTGTTGTACTTGTGACAATGGCAAATAATCTATCTATCTATCTATCCATCTATCTATCTATCGATCTATATGTGAGCTACCATGTAGTAACCTGCCGTATATACAATACGTGAATTCATCCATTTCTTCTAAAAGATATGAAAGTGAGTGGCTGATAAACAGGAAGAATAGAGTGAAATTTATATGTAGGCTACATACAAGCTTTCACAAGGGATAACAAATCGAATTATGCGTGAAAGGTTTAACCTATTATTAGGCTACTGCTGTTTCAATATACATCAGTGTTTATTCTTCATCTTATTATTATTATTACTATTATTATTATTATTATTATAAGTGGTTTATAGTCATTATGTGCATTTTAAATGTCTAAAAGATTAAATATCCTAAACATTTTGTAGATGAAAACACTAAGAAGCACTCACTTAGTGTCTTTGTCTCAATGCCAAAAACTGCACTAATCATACCAGTGTGATCATACACTTCAGTAACCAGCCTACTGATCAGATTTTATTTTTTTTTATTATTTATTATTAAATATAAGGTAAGCCATAAGGACTTGCCGAGTCACAGGGCTCAAGTCCAAGTCAAGTCTCAAGGCGTAGACTCTGACAACAATGACAAGTCACAAGTCAAGTCACAAGTCCTCAAATTCGCGAGTCCAAGTCGAGTCTCGAGTCATGTACATTATATATATATATATATATATATATATCCTGTGTTAAGTCAAGTTACAGCCGTTTCAAGTAAGGTCAAAGCTGTTTTTTCTGTGTCAAGTCAAGGTACAGCTGTTGTTCCTGAGTCAAGCAAAGTCAAAGCTGTTGTTCCTGTGTCAAGTCAAGTTACAGCTGCGTTTCCTGAGTCAAGTCAGAGCTGGTCTTCCTAAGCCGAGTCAAGTTACAGCTGTTCGTCCAGAGCCTCGTCACGTCTCGGCCGTTCGTCTAGAGCCTCATCACATCTTGTCTGTCCATCCAGAGCCTCATCACGTTTTGTCTGACCTCCCAGAGCCCCATCACATCTCGTCTCACTATCCAGAGCCTCGTCACGTCTCGTCTGTCCTCTCAGAGCCTCGTCACGCGTCATCTGACCGTCCAGAGCCTTGTCACGTCTCGTCTGACCTCCTAGAGCCTTGTCACATCTCGTCTGACCATCCAAAGTCTCGACCTAGCATGATGGCCAGTGTGATGGACCCACCACTGATGTCAGTGCGGGCTGCAGGCCTCCCTCTGACATCAGCGCCTTTAGGCCTGACCATAAAAGAGATCCTGCCATCCGCTGCGGCTCTTCCCCTAATGGCGGTAGGCCCCTGTCCACGAGTCTGCCCCAGAGGTCTCGTCTGTCAACAAGTCTGCTCCAGAGGTCTCGTCTGTCCTCGAATCTGCTCCTGAGGCCTCGTCTGTCCACGAATCTGCTCCAGAGGCCTTGTCTGTCCATGAGTCTGCGTCAGTGCCCCCAGAGGTGGCAGCTCTGGCTGCAGAACCTCGTAAAGGGGCCACGTATACCAATATTGAGTCTCCAGAGGTGGCGGCTTACGCTGCAGAGCCTCTGGAGGTGGCAGCATCTGCTGCGGCATCCTCAGCGGCTGTGATGCCTGTTGCAGTTTCCCCGGAGGTGGCAGCTGAGGCTGCGGAACCTCACAAAACGGGCACGTCTGCTCTAGCTCCCTGCACAGTGGTAGTGCCCAATGACTCACACCCAGCCTGTGAATCATCGTCTTGTCCCGTTCCGGGCATGAAGGCCATGAAGGCCATGTATGAACTCTCTGTCTGTCCTGTTCCGACCATGGAGGCCATTAATGAACTCTCTGCCCGTCTTGTCACGGCTATTGAGGCCGTCATAGAACTATCTGCCCCATCTGTCTCAGCAAAAGACACGCTAATAAGACCTACTGTTTTCCCTGCCTCTCTCTTTATTACTCTGTTTGCCTCTTCTGTCCCTGTTTTCCCCAGGTACCAGTCTATGCCGTGGGTGTCTGCTCTGCCCTGGAGTGCGCCTGTCCCATCTGCTCCGCCCTGGAGGGCGTCTATCCCGTCTGCTCCACCCTGGAGGGCTCCTGCTCAGTCTGCTCCACCCTGGAGGGCACCTGCTCTGTCTGCTCTGCCCTGGAGGGCTCCTGGTCTGTCTGACCTGTTCTGGTGGCCCTCAGCCCTGCCTGTCCCGCAGGCTCCGCCCTGGTTCTCTGCTCTGCCGGTCCTGCCTCAGTCCCCAGATCCTCCACATGGACCTGGCCCTCCATCCCATGCCTTGTCCCACCCCCGTTCCACCACTTGCTTGGATTGTTTTGTGTTTGGAGCATCTAGAAGCCGCTCCTTGGTGGGGGGGTCTCTGTCACGAATCTGGTCCTCTACGCCAGTCCGCTCTCTACCAAAGGTCGCTTTGACATTCACATTACACTGACATTACCGTGACTGTTGCACCACACCCCGGACAACGTTTTCTATCATTCATTGCGCTTATCACCTGCATCCAATCAGAGACTCTATATAAGCCTTGGACTTCCTCTCACTATTGGCCGAGTATTGTTTTGCGGTTAGCACTCGCATTGTGTTAGCAACTGTATGGAGCCACTTTTGTTAATCAAGAGTCTATGCCTTGTTATATCTTCCTTATCTGTTTCGCTGCCAGCCTATTGGAACTCTGTCTATTCTGATTTCCTCTTTTGCCTAGCCACTTGGATTACGTTCGCCGTGGATCGACCCTCACCTGCCTTACAGACTACTCTTTTGTCTAGCCTTCTCATACCTGTTTGCCATTGTCTGACCCTTCCTGTTATATGACCATGTCTCTGTTGATGTCCCTTAATAAAAGCTTGCATTTGGATCCGCCTGCTTCACGCATCCTTCACTCCGTAACAATATGGCTGGTATATATATATATATGTGTGTGTGTGTGTGTGTGTGTGTGCATATATATATATATATATTGTAACGAAGGCGCTGAGGCGGCGTTAGAATCCATATGCAGAGGTTTATTGTACAAAGCAGCAAACATACACGTAAAACCAGGCAATGGGTCGTTAACCAGAAAGCAGTCCACTCTTTCGACAGTCCAAGGGTAATCCGTAAATCGTAGTGAGAAAGCCAGGCAATAAGGTCAAACCTTGATATCAGTCCACACAGTTCAACAATCCAGAAAGGGTAATCCAAGAAATCGGTAGTCAGAAAACGAGGCAGAATCATACACGTGCAAACAAATCAGAATAATCAGAAAACGCTTGGTAAGGCAGGTAAACTGGCAATACTTCGCAATGTGTGAGCACATGGTGAGTCCTTAAATACTGCCAAACAGGAAGTAGCAGTAGAAGCAGCAGAGGGAGCGCGCAGTCAGTATTCGGGTGATGGCTCCCTCTGCTGGCTTGGCATTACAGAACTCCTCCCTCTAGGAGCGACTCCTGGAGCTCGACAAGGACGTCCCCGTGGTCGTGGTGCTGGACGGTCGGGTCTGGCTCGGTGGAATTCCTCTATGAGAGACGGATCCAGAATGTCGTTGGCGGCTACCCATGACCTCTCCTCAGGTCCATAGCCCTCCCAGTCCACCAAATACTGGAGCTGACCCCCTCTACGCCGAGAGTCCAGCAACTCCTTCACCTGATATGCAGGCAAGCTGTCCACTTCCAGGGGTGGCGGCGGTTCTGGGGCCATCTGGCCGGGGTCAGCCTCCGGGTGGACCGGTTTGAGGAGCGATACATGGAAGGAGGGAGAGATACGGTAGTTAGGAGGAAGCTCAAGCTGGTATGTAACTTCATTAATTCGTTTAAGAATTTTAAATGGGCCTACATACCTTGGGCTGAGCTTCCTGCTGGGCAGCCGCAGCTTGATGTCCCGTGTAGAGAGCCAGACCCGCTGTCCAGGTTGGTAGGGAGGGTGTGGCAGGCGGCGTCTGTTGGCCTGAATCTCCTGATTCCTTACAGCCCGCTGGAGACGCACATGGGCCCTGTCCCACACCCTCTCGCTACGCTTAATCCAGTCATCGACTGCCGGCACTGAAGACGGTTCACCTGACCACGGGAACATCGGCGGCTGAAACCCCAGGACACACTGAAAGGGGGTGAGGCCTGTAGAGGAATGGGTGAGTGAATTTTGGGCATATTCAGCCCAGGGGAGAAACTCTGACCATCTGTGTTGCTCACGACTGCAATAGGTGCAAAGATATCGACCGATCTCCTGATTTAATCTCTCCACCTGGCCATTACTCTGAGGATGGTAACCTGAGGTGAGACTGACATTAATGTCGAGTTGCTTGCAGAAGGCTTTCCAGACTTGGGATGTGAACTGAGTTCCTCTGTTGCTTACAATGTCCTCAGGTAAGCCATAGACACGGAAGACATGGTGGAAGAGGGCTAAGGCAGTTTCCATGGCTGTGGGGAGACCTTTCAAAGGAATTAAACGGCAGGATTTGGAAAAACGATCGATGATTACCAGTATGGCTGTGAACTCCTGGGAAGGTGGCAGGTCAGTGACGAAATCGATTGATAGATGGGACCAGGGGCGTTGTGGAATAGGTAAGGGCTGGAGTAGACCTGACGGTAGTTCCTTGGGGGTCTTAGATTGAGCACAGATCTGGCAGGATTTGACATAGGTAGCGGTGTCTTTGGTCATGGATGGCCACCAGAATGAGTTCTTTAGGAGATCTAGAGTTCGTGATATACCTGGGTGGCCAGCACTGAGAGAGGTGTGGACCCATTGGAGTACTTGGTGACGCATTTCTTGGGGTACGTAGTGCTTATTAGGTGGACATTGTGGTGGTGGTGGATCTTGATTGTGTCTGCGTTGGATTTCCTCCATGATATCCCATGAGACAGGGGCCAGAATGACGGTGGGTGGAAGGATGGGTTCCGGTGGAGAGAGCATCTGCCTTGCTATTTTTGCTGCCTGGTCGGTAAGTGACTGTGAAGTTAAACCGGGTGAAAAAGAGAGCCCATCGAGCCTGGCGTGGATTTAGTCTCTTTGCACCTTTGATATACTTGAGGTTCTTGTGGTCTGTGATTACTTGGAAGGGATGACGAGCGCCCTCCAGCCAGTGTCGCCACTCTTCGATAGCTGCTTTCATGGACAACAGCTCCTTGTTTCCAACGTCGTAATTTCGTTCGGCACTGGTGAGTTTTCTGGAGTAGAAGGCGCAAGGATGGAGTTTGCCTGGTTGACCATGACGTTGAGAGAGAATGGCTCCAATTCCACAGTCCGATGCATCCACCTCCACGACAAACGGTAATTCGGGATTGGGGTGCTTCAGAATAGGGGCTGACGTGAAACTTGTCTTGAGTGCGGAAAACGCTCGATCTGCCTCCTCTGTCCAACAGAGTTTCTTGGGTTTGTTCTTTAACAGTGAGGTAAGAGGAGCAGCTATGGTGCTATAATTACGTATGAATCGTCGGTAGAAATTTGCGAAGCCCAGAAATCTCTGAAGCTCCTTAATGGTTGAGGGTTGAGGCCAACCTGTGACTGCCTGAATCTTCGTGGGATCCATCTTGACCCCCTGGTGACTGACCTCATAGCCCAGGAAGGATGTCTGGTGGACGTGGAATTCACATTTCTCTGCCTTGACATACAATTGGTTATCCAGTAGACGGGATAAGACTGCATGCACGTGAGTGATGTGTTCTGTCTCTGACTTGGAGTAAATCAGGATATCGTCAATGTAGGCGATTACAAACTTGTTCATGAAGTCCTTCAGAATTTCATTTATGAATGACTGAAATACAGCTGGGGCGTTGGCTAACCCATACGGCATCACCTGATATTCGTAGTGCCCCCTAGTGGTGAGAAATGCAGTCTTCCATTCATCTCCTTCCTTGATCCTGATGAGGTTATATGCACTTCGTAAGTCAAGTTTGGTGTAAATGGTGGCTTCCCGCAGTTGTTCTAGAGCCGGGGGTACAAGAGGCAATGGGTAACGGAACTTTATTGTGACGTTGTTGAGTCCACGGTAATCGATGCACGGCCTCAGACCTCCATCCTTCTTGGCTACGAAGAAGAAGCCTGCTGCTGCGGGGGATGTTGATGCACGGATGAAACCTGATTCTAGTGCTTCCTCAATGTACTCCTCCATAGCCTGGTCCTCCATTCTAGACAACGGGTACACCTTACTCTTAGGTGGCATGGCGTTCGGCAGCAGGTCAATGGCACAGTCCCATGGCCGGTGTGGAGGGAGTAAGGTAGCCTTGGTTTTGCTGAAAACTTCTGATAGATCTTGATACTGCTCAGGAATGGAGATTTTTACCTTCGTGTCTGGACTTTCAATGCTTGTGGTGAGACAGGGTTGTGGTTGAGCAGGAAGACAGTTCCTTAAACAGAAATGTGACCAGTGAGTTAATTCTCCTTGATTCCACGAGATGGCAGGATCATGGATGGAGAGCCAGGGGAATCCGAGGATAATCTTGTACTTGGGTGAATCAACCACATACAGGGTAATGTTCTCCTGATGAAGTAATCCAACCTGCAGTTTCACTGTCTTGGTTTGATGGTGGATGCCGTGGTCGATGAGAGTATCATTGATGGCTTTGATTCGAATGGGTGGGATGCATGGTTGAGTTGGAATGTTGAATTTTTCTACGATGTCCTTATTGATGATGTTCAACGCAGCCCCAGAGTCAATCATCGCTGTCAGATCGAGAGAGAGGGTATCAGTTCTTATGGTAACCGGCAGTGTCAAAGATTTGTATTGTAATATGGAGAGGTTTTGGATATTTACCTTTGAGGAGGTCTTGGATTTGAGTGGACATCCAGTGCTACGGTGGCCTGGTTCACCGCAGTAAAAGCACAGGTGATTTTGACGGCGTCGAGTACGTTCCTCCTCAGATAATCGTGAAGCGTTTATTTGCATGGGTTCGATCGGTACTTGTTCTGTTACTGGAGCTCGGGGAGTTGCGATGATAACTCTTGGCTGAGCGTTGTTTGGGTGTCTGCCTCATGAGATTATCAAGTTTAATGGCGAGGTTAACCAGTTCTGAAAATGATGAATTCTCTCGTCGGCAGGCGAGCTCAGTTTGTAAATCACTGTTCAAACTGTTGTAAAAGACGGCTTTGAGAGAAACATCATTCCATCCGCTCTGAGCTGCTAGAGTACGAAACTCAATGGCGTAATCAGCTGCGGTGCGGTTGCCTTGACGAGCGTGAATGATTTGATTCGAAATATCCCTGCCCCCTGCGGGATATTCGAATACTTCCTGAATTTGTTGCAAGAAATAGTCAACAGATCGCTTAAACTGTGAGTCGGCATCCCATACCGCTGAAGCCCAATCGAGAGCCCTCCCTGTGAGCAGCGTCATGAGAAACGCACATCTTTTCTCTTCAGATTCAAATCGTTCAAGTTGATAATCAAAATACAGTTTCACTTGTCGAATAAACCCTTTGCATTGCTCAGCTGTGCCATCGAATTTGGTAGGGAGAGCAAAGCTTACCGTAGAAGGCATTGGTGGAGGGAGGGCTCGCACGTAGTGTGTCAGATGTTCTTTGACAGACTGCAGCTTCGTAAGCTGTTCTTGATAATTCTTTAGGAGTTCGCTCTGATAAGCAAACGCTGCTTGCAAGTTGGAGACCTCCGCTGGATTCAAGGGAGGCGAAGTATTCTGTAACGAAGGCGCTGAGGCGGCGTTAGAATCCATATGCAGAGGTTTATTGTACAAAGCAGCAAACA
Source organism: Labeo rohita (assembly GCF_022985175.1). Taxonomy (NCBI): domain Eukaryota; kingdom Metazoa; phylum Chordata; class Actinopteri; order Cypriniformes; family Cyprinidae; genus Labeo; species Labeo rohita. The sequence goes on along the minus strand of NW_026129733.1, from coordinate 603,363 downwards.
TACACGTAAAACCAGGCAATGGGTCGTTAACCAGAAAGCAGTCCACTCTTTCGACAGTCCAAGGGTAATCCGTAAATCGTAGTGAGAAAGCCAGGCAATAAGGTCAAACCTTGATATCAGTCCACACAGTTCAACAATCCAGAAAGGGTAATCCAAGAAATCGGTAGTCAGAAAACGAGGCAGAATCATACACGTGCAAACAAATCAGAATAATCAGAAAACGCTTGGTAAGGCAGGTAAACTGGCAATACTTCGCAATGTGTGAGCACATGGTGAGTCCTTAAATACTGCCAAACAGGAAGTAGCAGTAGAAGCAGCAGAGGGAGCGCGCAGTCAGTATTCGGGTGATGGCTCCCTCTGCTGGCTTGGCATTACATATATATATATCACATGTATCGAGACTCGACTTGGACTATATATATATGTATATGTAATGGCATCGGCTATCAGCATTAATGGAAAAATCAGCAAAAATCCAAAATTCCAATTATTAAAAAGAACTTTGTCTGACAGAAACAAAGTAAATCTGGTTAGTGATAAGTGAAGCTGGTAATGCTGTTTGTGGAGCTGATCATCCTTTGCTGAGATCTTGAGAGATTTAATGTCTTCTTTTATTTCAGTTGATTTCATCTAAGGCTGTGGCTGGAAGTCAGTCATAGTTCTTGTGTTTCTGCACATCTCTTCTCTTTTTCAATTCTTCTTGTTCATCTTTCCTTCTGTGATTCTGCTTGTGTCTTTAACAATGCTTGATCATCACTTAATCATTAAATTATTATCTCATTATCATGCTGGGAACTAGAAATTTGCCATAACTCATTTGATTTGAGTTCTGTCTCAGTTATTGAGTTAACATAACTTTCAGTAATATTTAAATCAAATGAACCTTTTTTTTTTTTTTTGTACATTTAACTGTTACGTTTTACAGTGCATGTCTCTATCCCCTAAGGCAGTGTTTTGCAACACTGGTCCTGGGCACCCCCCCATCACTGCACATTTTGTGTGTCTCCCTAATCAAACAAACCTGATTCAACTCATGAGTTCATTAGAAGAAACGTCAGGACCTGAAATGGGTCTGTCAAATAAGGGAGACATACAAAATGTGCATGCTGGGGGGCGACCAGGGCTGAGAAACACTGACCTAAGTGTTCCTTGCCCTGAAACACGTTCAAGACCCCTGATTTACAATGAATCCTTAAAAAATTATATTATTTTAATATAATAATGTGTCTCACTGTCATTTGTTAAACACAGAATGTCATCAGTATGTACTGCCTGATATCATGTTTTACTTGTTAGATTACAGGTTCCTGTACAACTACTGTCCAGGGCCCGAGTGGAGTGTGATGTGTAGGGGATGCTGTGAATATGATGTCATCCACTGTAAATGTCCTCTTCAGGGGTCTCCGGTAGGTTATGCAGTGCCATGCTGTCGTAACGCTGTAAATGAATGCGATCCCTGCATCATCCATCCTGGTGAGCAGATAACACACAAACACATTTATAACTATTTCTCAGTGGTCTCTTCTTGTGATGAATGGTTGATAGTTTGTTCATGGTTTAATAATAGCTTCATTTGCTCTAATTAATTAATTATTCATTTTGAGAAACAGTTTGTCACATTCTTCATTTTTGACTGTGTGATGTCGATGTATGTGCAAACAGCCAGATGTTTGCAATCTAAAAACAACTGCTGTTTACAGTCAAAATGGTTTTGAAAATGTGGATTTAGGCTCTGTGTATTAGCTTAATCAGACTGGATGCAATGTCAATAATCATCAGTTTGTATTTATTTTATTGTTACATCTTAGAGTGTATTAAATGTGGTCAAAGACCTGCCCCGCAATAGGCAAGACAGAGCAAATGTTCTGTATGTTCTGTTAATGTTACTAGCCATATCCCAAATAGTCCCTAAGCCCTTCCAGTCCTTCTCTAAATCCACACGTTGGTGACACATAGACCACACTGCTGCATGGACTCATAATTAAAAGTCTGCCTCTGGAGAAGTTTATCATGCAGTTTATTAGGGAACTCCCCTTATCATGACATTGATGATTTGTCATTGTGGGTAATGCTAATGTCTTCATTCTGGCCACAAGGGGTGGTTTAGTTACAGATAATGGCAGAAAACATGGAAAACTTCAAAGCGATTTACTACATCTAAGCTAGTTCATCAGAACCAAACTCTAATCTTTAATGCCTCTTTTTAATTCAGGTTGTTTTCCTTTGTCCTCTTCAGGCTGCAGCATATTTGAGAACTGCAAGCGCTGTAACAATGGCACATGGGGCCCAAGGGACGATTTCTTTGTAAAAGGACAGTACTGCACAGAGTGTCGCCCAGGGTGGTCTGGTGGGGACTGTTTGAGTAAGTCTGCAGTTTTTATGTATTAATATTCATGTAAAGTAATGATATATTTAGGATACCTCACTCTGAGAATGTCTTTCTCTTTAACATGACTGTGAAATGCTCAGTGTTTGCTTACTTTAATCATGATGCAGTTTTTTTTTTCTTTTCTTTTTCTATCAATAGTCAGCCAGCTTAACTGGATTAACTGGACCCAGATGCAAATATAATATATGTACATATATGAAATATCAATATGTTAAATATACGCTTATATACAGTAAAGTAAAAACACATATTTACATATATGCAGAGTAATATATGAAACCTGTCAGAAATTGGCACAATGTCATAAATATACACCAAGTATGGTTATGCATGTATAACACACATTTTGACATATTATGTCTCTTTTTAGATATATCCATATATATAGATCATATAGAATAAAAACATAAGTGTATATGTGCCTAATGCAGTACCTGTAGCAAGTTTTTTTTTTTTTTTAAGTTTTTTTTTTAATCTAGAATAAATAAAGAGAAAACAGAATAGAAAAGAATAGAGGAAGCTAGTGTTACAAGCATTTTTTATAGATAGATAACTAGAATAGATAAACAGAATAAAAAAAATAGAGAAGCTAGTAAGATAAATTAGTAAATTAATAGAATGTCTAATAGGGTCAAGTTTTTTTTTTGTTTTTTTTTTAAAGAACAGATTTAGAATATAGAGTGCTAGAGTTAGAAGGTCAAATAAAGATGGAAGAGATGTGTTTTTAGCCGATTCTTCAAAGTGACTAAGGACAATAATGTGCAGTTCCCTTGCAAAACACAAGCTTCTAGAAGGCACTAAGTCTGAAGTAATGAATTTGGGTAAAGGAGTGCAGAGCCAGTGGTGGGTTGTAGGCAAACATTAACCCTCATGTTACAGTCTTGTCGAAACAAATATCATGTGTTAAAGTAATCTGTATGAAACCAACGCCATGTCTAGTCTTTCTCGTCAGACCTCAATATTTTTAATTTGATCACGCCCACAAGCTACTTACACTTTAGATATTATAATCATCCACGTGGAGGTGCATGAGGCGTACAGCCCACATCAACGTAAACAAAGCGAGACTTGTCTTCATTGTTCATCTCGGCTATTTGCATCTTGTTACTGGAAGAAGACACGCTGTGAGGAATAAGATTTATATTTCCCTCAGAGAAAGAGCGTGATGTGACGCATGGCGAGATCCACTGAAAGAGTAAGTCTTTCTTTTATTAGCCTACTTACGTTAGTTGTTGTGTTACTGTGACATAACTTGTACACATTATAGTAGTTAGATTTTTTCGAAACTATAATTCCTGACTACGTGCAATCAAGTGAAACGTTATGAAGTATGTTTCATTTCATTGCATTGAAATGTTTCACAACGATTTTTAATGTTCTATAAAATAAAAATGACGCAATATAAAAGGAATAGTGTTTACACTGTAACACTGAATAATAGAGTCTAAGACTGTTTAGACAAAACTACTGTCATATACTCTGTTCATGAATAGATGTTTATGACGTGCTTAACAATACTACATTAGGTTCGCAGACATAAAATGGTTTTGTTTTGTATAATACATACAAAGCATGCTTGTGTTTATGACTATAAAATCATATTTATTTATTGTATAACAATAGGATATAAAAATAATATTAGTTTATTATTAATACTCTGTTTGTGAGTAGATGTTTAACGTGCTAAACAATAATAATTAGTTTCTCAGATATAAAATGTCAATTTTTTATGATTGTATAAAGCATGCGTGAGTCTATGACTACAAAATCATACTATGTATGTATTACAGATGGTCCTGATATTAACATGCTCAGAGATGTTTTTTTTTTGTTTGTTTTTTTTCTAGTGATCTGATACCTGCACCACAGATGAATGCTACATGAAGAGTGCTGTACCAACATCAGATGTTCAACTACACTGATATTCTATGGTAAAATGGACTACCGATGATGAGTTTTGTTTCTTGAGTCCATGGAAAGAAGCAGCAATCACTTAAATATCAGGTATAATTTACTTGTTTCACTTGTTGAACAGAATTCAGAAAGCAGTTTTCAGGAATGACACAAAGTCTGTTCACGTCTCTGTACGTGTAACATCAATAATGTGCTTTTGACCTTCATTGTGCATGTTTTGATTATACTGTATTGTAAATAAAATACAAATGATCTAAAACAACATTATTTGAATCTCTCATTGTTTCTACCTGACAGTCACAGTCTCATTGATGGGCCATTAGAGGATGGCCTTTTGTCTCTCAGGTGTGAATCACTAAATATTCATGGCCGTTGTCACTCCCTTGCATATTCCATTTCGATCATAAAACATGCCTTAGAAAATTAAAACCAGTATATTGTTTTCTGTAAACAAGTGAATGAGATGATTTTCACATTATTTTGTAGAAAAAACTCTAGCCTACCACATCCAGTTCTCAAAAGTCTTGTGAACTAATGTTCTGAATGTGTTTCAAGCCACAGCTGATCTTCCTGAGCCAAGTCAAGTCACAGTTGACCTTCATGAGCCAAGTCAAGTCACAGCTGGTCTTCACGTGTCGAGTCAAGTCATTGTTGATTTTTCTGAATCAAGCCAAGTCATGGCAGACCTCCCTGAGTCAAGTCAAGTCACGACAGACCTCCTTCAGTCAAGTCAAGACACAGCTGCGCTCCTAACAGAGCCTCTTCATGACATGGCTGCTATTCTAGAGCCTCGTCAAGCCACGGCCGTCATGCCAGAACCTCACCAGGTCTCGTCTGACCTTCCAAAGCCACATCACCTCTCAGCTGATCCTCTAGAGCCTCGTCACGTCTCAGCTGACCTCCTAGAGCCTCATCATGTCTCAGCTGACCTTCCAGAGCCTCGTCACGTATCAGCTAACATCCCAGAGCCTCGTCAAGTCTTAGCCGCCTTTCCAAAGCCTTGCCAGGTCTCGTCTCAGCTCCCAGTGGCTGTTGCCATTTTGAGCGTGTGGGCTACACACTGCGCTCCAGAGGCCTCGTCTGACCACCAGTCTGCCCCAGAGGCCTCGTCTGACCACGAGTCTATGCCAGAGGCCTCTCCTGTCCAAGAATTTGCGCCTATGCCTCCAGAGGTGTCAGCTTATGCTGTAGATCCTCCAAAGGAGGCGGCGTCCACCCATGAACTCACTGTCTCGTCTGACCACAGGTCTGCTCCAGAGGCCTCATCTGACCACAAGTCTGCTCCAGTGGCCGTGTCTGACCACGAGTCTGCTCCAGAAGGCTCGCCTGACCACGAGTCTGTTCCTAAGGCCTCGTCTGTCCATGGGTCTGTGCCAGAGGCCTTTCCTGTCCGAGAGTTTGCGCCAATATCTCCTGAGGTGTCAGCATACACTGTAGAATCTCCTAAGGAGGTGGCGTCCATTCATGAACCCACCGTCCTATCTGCTCATGAGTCTACTCCAGATATCTCGTTTGACCATAAGTCTGCGCCAATGCCCCCGGAGGTGGCGTCTCTGGCTGCAGAACCTCCTAAGGGGGCAGCGTCCTCCTATGAACTCTCTACCCATCCTGTCACAGTCATGAAGGCTACCTCTGAACCCTCTCCCTGCCATGTAACGTCCCAAGGGGCCAATCATGAACTCCCTGCCCATCATGTTACGGCCAAGGAGACCTATCATGAACTCTCTGCCCGTCATGTCATGGCCAAAGAGGCCTATCATGAACTTTCTGCCTGTCATGTCATGGCCAAGGAGACCAATCATGGGCTCCCTGCTCTGCCTGCTCTGTCGCCCTGCCATGGCTCCCTGCTCTGCCTGCCCTGCCATGGCTCCCTGCTCTGCCTGCCCTACCATGATGGACTTCTGCTCCAGTGTTACACTGTCTGCCATTGCTCCACGGCCCAGGTCCGTTCAAGGTTCCACTGTCTGCTACTGCTCCACAGCCCAGACCCTCCATTGTTTCACTGTCTGCCACAGCTCCATGGCCCAGGTCCTCCAAGGCTCCACGGCCCAGGTCCTCCAAGGTTCCACTGTCTGCCACAGCTCCACGGTCCAGGTCCTCCAGGGTTCCACTGTCTGCCACAGCTCCACAGCACTGGTCCTCCAATGTTCCACTGTCTGCCACAGCTCCACAGCCCAGGTCCTCCAGGGTTCCACTGTCTGCCACAGCTCCACGGCCCAGGTCCTCCAGTGTTTCACTGTCGGTCACTGCTCCACGGCCCAGGTCCTCCAGTGCTTCACTGTCTGCCACTGTTCCAGGGTCCAGGTCCTCCAGTGCTTCACTGTCTGTCACTGCTCCACGATCCAGGCCCACCTCTTCTGCACGGACCTGGCCCTCTGTCCCACCCCCTGTTTTGCCTTTGTTCCCCCACCCTCCTGGACTGTTGTTGTTTTGAGCGTCAGGAGTCGCTCCTAGAGGGGGGGATTCTGTAATGCCACGCCAGCAGAGGGAGCCCTTACCCATGGACTGACTGTTACCGCTCCCTTTGCTGCTTCTTTGGTTACTTCCTGTTTGGTGGCCGTTAAAGGAGGCCTATACCAAACAGGCGTGGCGAAGTATTGTTTTGCCTGTGCAGACTCTACCAAGTGTTTTTTCCTGATTTCATTGCCTTGTTTTGTTATTTTCTTAGTCATAGTTTTACCTTGTTTCTTTGCCATAGTTTTGTCTAGTTTCATTGCCATAGTTTTTGCCTTGTTTTATTGCCCTGTTTATTTTGCTACTTTGGACTGCTCACTTGGATTTTGACCTTCTGCCTGTTCATTTAGATTTTGCTTTTGTCTTGCTCTACGTAAAACTGTTTGTCTGGAGACCTACCCTGCCTGTCTTGACTCCGTTGTGTTCAATAAAGCTCGCATCTGGATCTATCTCGCTTCTCACGAGTCACCGTTAGTGTTTTTTTAGTGTTTTTAGTTTTTCACTAGTCACATAAACATTATTTTCTCAAAAACACAAACAGGCACATTAATGTTGCTTGCATATTATTGTAGCCCAGATTGTGCTGATGGCAATGTAATCAGACTTTAGTCATTAATATGTTTTTAAGATACTGAAAAAAAGCACAAATGTCAGGGCATGTCAAATCTTCTCCTGGGTGCCAAAACAACCTTAGACCCCAGAGGGATGAGAGACGAGAGGCGAGCGGACCCATCAGCGAGCTTTTATTCAGGGGACGAGACAGATACATGGTCGAACAGGCAGGGTCAAACAACAATGGCAGACAGGTATAACGAAGGCGATGCACAATAGAAGTCCGTGAAACAGGCGAGGGTCGATCCGTGGCGAACGTAATCCGTAAGGGGCTGGGCTAGGAGAATAAACCAATAAACAAGAGCTAGAGTCCAATAGGCAGGCGGCGAACAGACGAAAACGGGGGGAGCCAGGCGAGGGAACTAGGAACTAGGGAACAAGGAAACTAGGGAACGCTAACAATAGAAATACAACAACAACAACAATCCGTGACTTGCATTGGGGAAAGACCGGGGCTTTTATAGTGCCGCTGATTGGTCACATGAGTTGACGCAATCAGCGTGATGCATGACGGGAGATGTAGTCCGGAGTATGGTGCAACAGTCAGAGTGTGTGGGTAAGGTAAGAGTGACATCTGGTGGTGAGCGGTCCGCAGAACACCGACCAGATTCGTAACATGCAGGACCGGGCAGTTTTAGCAATGTGGTCTGAGAAAGTCAGCTGATCAACAATCAAATATATGAAACCTTTTAGAAATTAGAACAATTTTGTATTTTCACACATAAATTTACACCATTTAATGCATATTGTTATATATGTATAATAAATATTTTGACATATATGTTTTAGATATAATTATTAATACACAAAACAAATATGAGAATTGGAATATTACAACTACACAGATGCTACAAAGATCGCAACATGACAGTGCATGGCCTCTGATGAACACAAGCATGTGTTGCACAGAACACAACAACACACGGACAGAATAGCATATGGCCCAAGTGAAACTCGGCACCTCACACTCACAGAGACGTCGGAGCACACAGAGAGTGAGCTGTTGTTCATCCCGTTCAGTCACAAAGAAAGAAAAAACATGAAGGTCTGAAGCCTGACATTAAACCAAAACCAATTAATTAACCAACTAATTCAAAGTCCGGGGGATCCGAACATCAAGCGCCGCACACAAAACCACACCACACACAAAGACAAGACAATAGGAGTGTCAGATCTCTGTCACCAAACCAAGAATAATACCTGACTAAAGTGTTTAAAAAAGAGATATGCATTACAACGGGCAATATACGATAAGGACTGTACAGACTTGTTTGTGTGTTTGTGTGCTCTTTATTTGTGAACCTTACACCTGAACACCTGAAATGTAACTTTTTTTTTTCTTCAGGAAAATTTACTTAAAAAAAGATTACTTCCATGTCTGGTGCTATGACAAGTCAGAAATGTTAGCACGTCTCTAATAAGTTCAGTCACAAACATGATCTCTGCATGGTCACACTTTATATTATTAGGTGGCCTTAACTACTATGTACTTATAGCAAACAATAAGTACAATGTACTTATTGTTGTCATATTCTATTGTAAAACACTTTCGCTTCTATTAAGGTGGGATACTGGTAAGGTTAGGGACAGGTTTGGTGGTATGGGTAGGTTTATGAGAATGAGTTTTTTTCAGAAAGTAAAAAAGTTTCCTGTGACGGGTAGGTTTAGGTGTCGGGTGATAGAAAATATGTACAGTATAAAAACCATTACTCCTATGAAGAGTCTCTACATAGATAGCTGACCAGACTCTGTGTGTGTGTGTGTGTGTGTGTGTGTGTGTGTGTCTATTTCGCAGGTTTGATGATTTAGAGTGTCACCCATTCACTGCTGTATGCTTTTCTTCTGTACTGTGTCAAATTTGTAGATTATGCACACAAAATAATCTGTCAATTTTCTGATTTTTGCTGATTTCCCATTCATTTCCTATGGCGGTCAGTTTTGCTCGCAAAGACCATGGGCCTTGTTTACGAAACAAACATACGACAGGAAATTGGCCATATGGTCGTTTCTACACAAAACTTGGAATTTATCAATTTGGATGTGAGTGGTGGCTACAATCAAATCTCACATCAGCCTGAACTTGCGTACAGCATAGAAAATTGTGGAGAATTGTATAACTGGAGTAATCAGTGCAACAGTCCAATGGTGAGTAGTCCAGGATTCAAAAGGGATCAGGGTTCTTAGCTGTATGATGACTGGTGTCTTTCTCTTGTAAATGATCCAGAGGAGTGAAGGAGCAGTGGAGCTGATGGAAACACTGGGAACAGAGCGTTGTAATATCTTTGAGGTGAATAAACACAGGTAAGGAGTCAGGTAAGTATTGCATAGCCAGCCACATAGTATTACTGTCACACTTATCAACGTGATTTTTCATACAATGCGATTGGAAGCATATAAGTGTTTCGTGAATCACATGTGAACTCTGTCGTAAGTTTATTTGTGAGCTTGGATCTGTGCTCGTTTCCATGTTAGACTGATAAGTGAGGCCCCATGTGTCACAGATCAGCCAGGCTCTTTCACCAATCACGGCGCACACCCTCACCTGATTACTAATCACGCACACAGGTCAGCACCGCTAATCAAGATGCCTTCATAAGCACACACCTCACCTCACTCCAGTGTCCGGTCTCATTCATACGAAGAGGACTCCCTTTGCTACTTCTACCTGGATGTACCTACCTTCCTCGTGTACTTACCTCATGTGCTCCTGTCCAGCGTTGTCTCCCACCACATCTTTGTTGTGAGTCTCCAAATCATTCGGCGAGGTGTGTGATGTTTTCCATTATTCGACCATCATCTCCACGATCTCCTTTGGAACAAGACTGTCAGTATTCAATGCATTAATATCCACAACGTCTTCACTGAATGTCTGCTTGCCATTGGTTTCATTACCATTGTTAACAATCAATAAATACCACCCGTTGTGTTCATATCCTCTGTGTGAATCTCCTTCCGTAACACCATGAGTGTGACTATATTTTTTTAAAACCATTTAGCATGTTCAAATCATGCTTTTTTTTCACATAATAATTCTGCAATCTGGATCTCCAACTCTGTTGTCAGTGCTCATCATTACAGAAGACTTCGCCACCCCAGATCCAGCAGCTTTTATGGAGCTATCCAGGCCAATTATGGACTCCTTCGACCAGCAACTGCACCTTCAGCAAGGAGATCTTCCTATTGAAGAGTATGTCCATTAGTTCAGTGAGTTGTCTTATCAAGTACCCTTGGATGAGATTGTGTTAAAGAACGTTTTTCATTATGGACTCAATGAATCCATTAAATCATGGTTCCCTTCTTCTAGCCATTTAGTTGTGTCCGACTCTTGGCTTCTCAATAGGCCTGCATCCTCCACATCCTTCTGTCTTTTACTGGTTCCTTGAGGACACTCATTCTCATGCCGGTGTTCATCTGGATGGTATCCAGGCAGCGTGTCCTTGGAGGGCCTTTCCTGCATGTTCTGCTGACCAGTCCCAGCATAATAGTTTTTTCCAATGATGAATCGGCTCTTATGACATGTCCAAAGAATGTTAACTGTTGCATTGTAATTTTGGCTTCAAGCAACATATCTAGATAGATTCGGTTTAGGACTTCTGCGTTGGTTTTCATCACCGTCCAAGGAATTCACAGCAGCCTTCTCCAACACCAAAGTTCGAATGCATCAATCTGTCTTTTTTCAGTGATTCTCATTGTCCAGCTTTCACAACCATATATGATGATGGGCAACACAATGGCCTATACTTTGTGGAGAGGCTAATATCTTTGCTGTTCCAGATCTTGATCATGTGCGCCATTGCGCTGTGACCCAGTGCAATATTTCAGATGTGCACCCTCCATCCTGCTAAATCACTGATCCAAGGAAGATAAAATCTTTGACTAATTAATTTTTTTTTCACCGTTGATCTCAAGCTGGGTGGTGTCATTTGCGTATATCAGATTGTTAATGTTACGGCTGCCAATTTTAACTCCGATGATTAACTTGTCCAGGTTTAACTTTTTCATGATGGTTTCCACATACAGTTGATTAGAAGAGGTGATAAGGTGCAGCCCTGTCGTACACCTTTGCCAATTTTGAACCATTCTGTATTACCGTATGCTGTGTAGACAGTTGGTGTATGGCTCCTGGTTGGTGTATAACAATCGTATCAGCATGTTTAAATGCAGTGGGATGCCTAGTTCTTCCAGTGAAGTCCAGAGCTTGTTGTGTTCAACACAGTCAAATGCTTTGCTGTAATCAATGAAGCACATGTCCTTTTGGTACTCTCGGTACTTCCCTTCCTGAACCCTGAGTGTCGGGTAGTTCCCCAGCCGCTGTTAAATGATCTTCAATAAAATCTTGCTGGCATGTGATATCAAGGTGATGGTGCGGTAATTTAAGAAATTGCTTGTGTTTCCTTTTTTTGGGAATTGGGATGAACACAGACCGCTTCCCGTCTTTTGGCCATTTACAGCCTTTCCAGATGGCTTGGCACAGTGCAGTGAGTACTGGGATTGGGACTGCTTTCAGCATCTCTGATGGAATTCCACCAATTCCAGGGACTTTCCAGTGCCCACACAACTTCCTAAAGAATATCAGGTTCAATATCGGTACAAGGGTGCTGCTGTACTTGTTGTCTTAGGTTCGCATACAGATCCTCTGTGTACTCTTTCCACCTGTTCTTGATGGATTGTTGGCGCATTTAACTGTTCCTTGCCAGGCAGTGTAGGGTGTCCGAATCCGCTTCAGAAGGGTGAATAGGACATGGGTGTGGCCTTTCTTATTGTCCTCTTCCATTTCCTTGCATCACTTATTCCAATATTCTTTCTTATCTTTCCTGGCTGCACATTGAAATTCCGCATTTAGCCATGTAGTCTCATCTCTATCTCCTCTCACCTTGGCCTGCCTCCTTGTTTTGGCTATTTTGATGGTTCCTTCTGCCAGTCAGTTATTCTGCTTTGTGGGCTTCACACATGGAACATGTTGTTGTGCGATTTCAGTGATATTGGTCACAATATCATTCCACAGTTCATCTGGCTGTTGTTCTTCAAGTGTAAATGCATCTAATCTGTTCTTCACTTCTATAGCATACAGAGGTGACATCTTGTCTGCTTGGAATCTTGGTGTGACAATGTCCCATTTGATCCTGTCCAACCTGAGCTTGGCTTTTATTACCAGTAGCTGATGGTCAGTCATGCAGTCAGGTCCGAAGAATGTTTTTTGCAATGAGAATAGCACTTTTCTGTTTTTGACTACATAAGATATAGTCAATCTGGTATCCAATCCAGTGTATCCCATCTGGTGCTATTCAGGTGTAGAGATGCTGTTTTGGTCACTTAAAGCCAGTTTTGGTAATCCATATCTGGTTCTCATGACAAAACTGAACTAAACGATCTCCAGCTTTGTTCCGCTTAACCAAGCCACAGCTGCCCATAATGTGAGGTTCGACATGGCTTCCCACTTTGCTGTTGAAATTTCCAATCACATAGATAATGTCCTTCTTTGCTGTCTGGGCCCATTGGTTCTTGAAATTCAGCATAGAATTCTTCAGTGGTTGTTACACTTGCAGCTTGTTGCAGATGATAAAAAAATGGCACTTGTATTTCAGAAAATATGTTCATTGCTGTTACAAGATTTATGCATAACAAGTTGTTCCATTCACTGTTACAAGAAAACATCTTGTGATTACAGTCCTGAGCTTTATTGTGCCATTAATAGGACAGAACAATAAAATGAACAGTGAAAATAACCAAAGCTTGTACAATGCATTATAATGCACTGTAAAAAAATAAATAAATAAATAAATAAATAAATAAATAAGGCAACTTGAAGACTTTTGAGTTCTCTCACCAATAGATTTTTCAGTAAAGATACTTTAAGCCAATGTAAATTTCTTTGGTCATGCAATGCTGATTGTCTTATTTTGCTAAAAGAAAAAAAAATCTTGTCACATCAACTAAAACAACAGTTACTGTTATTGAGCTAATTTATTATTTATTTTTTTCTGTTTCCTGAAAGGGAAAAAAAAAAGTGTAAAAAAGTCACCACATTATCAATTTTATGTTTATTTACTTTGAATGACAAACAGTTAATTATTATAGAAAACTTAATGGACAACATAGTCTAATATGCAGACAACACTGTCTTTGTTTGTAAAATATCTTACAAGACTGAGATACCCAGAAAAGGGATTTAAATGCTTGAACATACTCCAGGCCTCAAAAGTAGACACAACACTTACTTCAAGAATGGTGGCAATCAACAACTGTTAAAAAGATGAGCTCTTCACATCACAGTACAACAAATAACAATAATGACAAAACAATACCAAACATGTTAAATGATGTCAGCAAACAGAAAAAAACAATAATCCTATAACAGTAACTGCACTGTTATAGAATTATTGTTGATCCTTGATCCTGGAGGAACCTTGATCCTGGAGGGCCGGTGTCCCTGCATAGTTTAGCTCCAATCTAGAAAAAAAAAATACCAACCTGTATCCTGAAGACCTTGGTTATCTTGTTCAGGTGTGTTTGATTAGGGTTGGAGGATCAACGTTCCCCACCACTGCCTTAACATTTCAATAATATGAAATTCTTTGTTCAGACAACTACGTTTGACTAGTTGGGACAACATTTTATTTATTTATTTATTTTAGTTTCAAGAAAATAGCTTTTTTTTAGTATGTGAGTATGTGAGAACTGCAAAATATGCAGTTACAGTTTTTTTTTTACAGTGTGGGCATAATGAAATGTGAAAATAACTGAAGGAAATATCTTTTTGCTAATAAAACTAGGTCAACGACCATTTTTCATATAGTTTTGGTTGTGTTTGGTATTACTGCCTAACAAACAAGTAAATGGGAACAACAGAGTCAAACTCTCCCTGTGATCATACAGTGGTTGGCCAACCAGAAAGATGTAACAGGACTCCAGGGAAGCATGTAAGATCCAGATGCGAGCTTTATTAAACAGATCGTAGTCAAGACAGACAGGGTCTATCTCCAAACAAACAGTAACACGTAGGCAAGACAAAAGAGTCCAAAATACCGGTGAGCAGTCCAAAAGTGACAAATAAACAAGGCAATGGAACAAGGCAAAAACTATGGCAATGAAACAGAACAAAACAATGGCAAAAACAAGGCAAAACTATGACAAGAAACAAAATCATGGAAAATAACAAAACAAGGCAATGAAATCAGAGAAAACGCTTAGTAGAGTCCGCACAGCAAAACAATACTTTGTGAAGGCCTGTTTGGTTTAGGCCTCCTTAAATGGCCACCAAACAGGAAGTAACCCATGAAGCAGCAGAGGGAGCGGTAACAGAGAGTCAATGGGTGAGGGCTCCCTCTGCTGGCATGGCGTTACAGAATCCCCCCCTCTAGGAGCGACTCCTGGCGCTCAAAACAACAACAGTCCAGGAGGGTGGGGGAACAGAGGCAAAACAGGGGGTGGGATGGAGGGCCAGGTCCGTGCAGAGGAGGTGGGCCTGGATCGTGGAGCAGGGACAGACAGTGAAGCGCTGGAGGACCTGGGCCATGGAGCAGTGGCAGACAGTGAAGCACTGGAGGACCTGGACCGTGGTACATTGGTAGACAGTGAAACCTCAGAGGACCTGGGCCGTGGAGCAATGGCAGACAATGGGACACTAGAGGGCCTGGGCCGTGGAGCAGTAGCAGACAGTGGAACCTTGGAGGACCTGGGCCGTGGAGCAATGGCAGACAGTGAAACACTGGAAGGCCTGGGCCATGGAGCAATGGCAGACAGTGTACCACTGGAGCAGAAATCCACCGTGCTTGATTCGGAGGAGCCTGGAGCCATGGTGGAGAAGGGGGAGCAGGCAGCCATGGCGGGGCAGGCAGAGCAGGCAGAGCAGGAAGCCATGGCGGGGCAGGCAGAGCAGGAAGCCATGGCGGGGCAGGCAGAACAGGGAGCCATGGCGAGGCAGGCAGAGCAGGCATAACAGGGAGCCATGGCGAGGCAGGCAGAGCAGGCATAACAGGGAGCCATGGCGGGACAGACAGAGCAGACAGAGCAGACAGGAGCAAAGATATCCACAGTGGAACTAGTGACATCCATAACAGCGCATAGGGCTCATGATTGGCCTCCTTGGCCGTGACATCATGGGCAGAGAGTTCATGATTGGCCTTCTAAACCGTGACATGGCGGGCAGAGAGTTCACGATAGGCCTTCTTGGCGGTGACATGATGGGCAGAGAGTTCATGATAGGCCTTCTTGGCTGTGAATGATGGGCAGAGAGTTCGTAGGAGGACGCCGCCCCCATAGGAGGTTCTGCAGCCGGAGCCGCCACCTCCGGGGGCATTGGCGCAGGCTCGTGGTTAGACGTGGCAGTGAGTTCATGGGTGGACGCCGCCTCCTTTGGAGGATCTACAGCATGAGCTGACACCTCTGGAGGCATAGGCGCAAATTCTTTGACAGATGAGGCCTCTGGAGCAGACTCGTGGACAGATGAGGCCTCTGGAGCAGACTCGTGGACAGACGAGGCCTCTGGAGTACAGTGTGTAGCCCACACGCTTAAAATGGCGATAGCTATTACAGGCAGCACAGTAGATAGTGGGATGCCTGCTGGTCTTGAGGGTGTGGACGCTGTTGACATCTGGCTTGGGAGCGTGGGCTCTGCGTGGCTTGGGAGCGTGGGCTCTGTACTAGTAGCCATGTCATGAAGAGGTGCTGTTATGTCTTGCCTTGACTCAGGGAGGTCTGCCGTGACTTGACGTGACTTGACGTGACTCAGAGGGGTCTGCCGTGACTTCACTTGACTCAGGGAGGCCTGCCGTGACTTGACTTGACTTGTGATGAACAGCTGTGTCTTTACCTGGCTCGTGAAGACCAGCTGTGACTTGACTTGGCTCATGAAGGTCAGCTGTGGCTTGACTTGGCTCATAAAGGTCAGCTGTGGCTTGACTTGGCTCAGGAACAACAGCAGTAACTTGACTTGGCTCATGAAGATCTGCTGTAACTTGGCTTGGTTCATGGAAATCAGCTGTGGTTTGACATAACATAGACAACCCAGCTGTAACTTGACTTGACTCAGGAACAACAGCTGTAACGTGACTTGACTCAGGAACAACATGGCTTGACTCAGGAACAACAGCTGTAACGTGACTTGACTCAGGGACAACAGCTGTATCGTGGCTTGACTCATGGGGAACAGCTGTGACTTGGCTTGACTCATGGGGAACAGCTGTGACTTGGCTTGACTCATGGGGAACAGCTGTGACTTGGCTTGACTCATGGGGAACAGCTGTGACTTGGCTTGACTCATGGAGAACAACAGCTGTGTCTTGGCTTGACTCATGGAGAACAACAGCTGTGTCTTGGCTTGACTCATGGAGAACAGCTGTGACTTGACTTGATTCAAGAACTACAGCTGTAGCTTGACTTGATTCAGAAGCAACAGCTGTAACTGGACGTTGCTCAGGAATCACAGCTGTCACTTGACTTGGCACTGGAAGTGCAGCCCTGACTTGACTTGACACCGGAAGATCAGGCATCATTTGATTAGCTTTGGGTGCGGCAGATATGAGATGAGATTCAAATGAGATGATTTTGGATTGATGTGACTTAGGCATGGCAGCCATCTTGGCCGGGGACTCAGACGTGACTCTTGTGAACAGGCTCGGGGATGGCGGCCATCTTGTGGACAGGCTCGGGGATGGCAGGCATCTTGTGGACAGGCTCGAGGATGGCGGCCATCTTGTGGACAGGCTCGGGGATGACAGGTGCAGACTCTGGAAGGGCAGGCATGGCGTGAGCAGGCCCTGGATCGGCAGCCATGGCGTGAGCAGGCCCTGGAATGGCAGGCATGGCGTGAGCAGGCCCTGGAGCAGAAGACGTGATGTGAGCAGGCCTTGGAGCAGAAGACATGACGTGAACAGGCCTTGGAGCAGAAGACATAACGTGAGCAGGCTTTGGCTTGGCAGACTTGGCATGGGAAGGCTGTGGCTTGGTGGACATGACTTTAGCAGACTTTGGCTTGGCAAGCTTGGCATGAGGAGGCTCTGGCATGATAGACATGACTTCAGCATACTTTGGCTTGGCAGGCTTGGCATTAGTGGTCTCTGGCATGATGTTAACGATTCCAGACATCACATGTGCGCACTTGGGTGTGGCAGATACTGGAGGATGGCAGGGTCTCTCATCAACGATCCCCACAGTAAACGCAGAACCGCTCAGAAGCAAGGCAAAGTCTGTATAACGTATCAGGGACCAGTGCGGGTGATGACCTAGCATCCTATGTGAAATGTATTTACTCAATCCAAAGTAAAAAATGTCCTTAAGGAAACTTTCTATAAAGTCCACCAAGTGACACAGTTCAAAAAAATCCATAACGTATTGCTCAATGGGCCGGTTACCTTGACGGAGCTGAACAAGGCGTGATGCTGGATCCATGGTGATTGTGGGTTGTGTGTTCTGTAAGCCGCTGGATCTTTGGTAGGCAAAGTATTCTGTAACAGGACTCCAGGGAAGCGTGTAAGATCCAGATGCGAGCTTTATTAAACAGATCGTAGTCAAGACAGGCAGGGTCAATCTCCAAACAGTAACACGTAGGCAAGACAAAAGCAAAATCCAAAATAAACAGGCAGAGTCCAAAATACCAGTGAGCAGTCCAAAAGTGACAAATAAACAAGGCAATGGAACAAGGCAAAAACTATGGCAATGAAACAGAACAAAACAATGGCAAAAACAAGGCAAAACTATGACAAGAAACAAAACTGTGGAAAATAACAAAACAAGGCAATGAAATCAGAGAAAACGCTTAGTAGAGTCCACACAGCAAAACAATACTTCGCGAAGGCCTGTTTGGTTTAGGCCTCCTTAAATGGCCACCAAACCCATGAAGCAGCAGAGGGAGCGGTAACAGAGAGTCAATCCCTCTGCTGGCGTGGCGTTACAAAAGAGCTTTTTAACTGCTGCCACTGCGTCTGCAAAGTGCATTTGCAGCTTATGCTGAGTGCCACTTTAACCACAAGTTATCAAGCCAACACATCATAGCACATTTTCGCAAATAGCCGTCAGCTTTGCCTCTCCAATGTGTTACATTTGACAGCTGCAGTTGGTGGAAAATGAAAGAAAACCACTGTAGTTGAAATATTTCATATTCACAGATGCAAATTTAGTACTAATGAAGTTAAAGCAAGATAAATTACAAGTCTATGAGCCTGTGCTTATATTTACTCTAAGCTACACAGTATTATACCATATTTTAGATTTGAAACATTTAACAGGTGTGCAGTATTATTTATATAATATGAATCATGTGTTATATTACCTTACAGAAATGGTGGTTTACTTTGCACCAGAGCATTAATAGTGGTAGCCTATTTCAGTAAGCTAGGTGACATGGATTTATATGCAAAATGTCAATATTCTATTGTCACAAATATTTTTTTTTTATTTATATTTTAAAATTCCTTTAATAAAACAGCATGCATTTTTGTCACCCACATACTTTATTTGTTACATGTCCTTTACTTTGACAGAGAACTATGTGGGGAAAAATTGTTGCATATTTAAAGAATTATTTCCTTTATTTTAGAAAAATGTGAGGCACTGTGTAATTTTGTTCCCATTATTTAGGTCTAAGTAAAACAGGAAACAAATACATTAAACCTGGCCAGAATTTGGCTACATCATTGAAACTGAAAAGAAGGAATGGATTAATAAATTGTCCTCATGTTTAATCTCAGATTTTCTCATTACAATCAATAAAGTGCACACAATATAAAACAGAGCTTCATTTATTGAGAACCTTCTTTACTCACTTTGATAAAAAAGAAAAAGAAAAGAAAATGCATATACACATAACAGCACACTTTTATTTAAATTTAGACATTTAGCAGACGCTTACAAAAAAAGGACAATGGAAGCAATCAAAATCAACAAAAGAACAATAACATGCAAGTGCTATTACAAGTCTCAGTTAGCCTAACACAGTACACGTAGCAAGAAAACAAGTAGTAAGTAAATGAGTGTAAGTGTTAATACCTATGGAAGTGTTAATACCTATGGATTCATGAAGTCATGATGATTTGAGAAGGCTAAACTGATCAAAAAGATCAACTCTGCCGCCTATCCGCTTGGTCACCACATAAAAAACAACAACAACAACAACAACAACAACAAAAACCTTGAACTTTAAATTAACAAACAAGATATGTTCCAAACATTTTTCTAAATTACATTTTCAGGTCAAATTGACCCGGAGAAGATTTTCTTTTTCCCAAAAATACTAGTTAACGTTATCACATTGGACACATACTGACTTTGTTCACACAAGTACTTTGTTCATAAGTACTTCTCAGAATTTTTTATTTTTATTTTTTTCAAATTTTCATAATTTTATGTGGGTTGTATTTCACCTAGTCACACTTGTGGTTTCTCGGTTAAAAATGACCAGACTCCAAACAACTGCTTATAAATCTCTCATTATGCTATATTATCACCAAAAATTGGATTCATTTTTTTTGTCAACTTGTTTTCTTTTATTTAGGACTGGTTTTGTGTTTTTATTTGCATCTGATTAACCGTAGGCCTCATATTTCTGAGAGTAGGTACCTCATTTTTTGAGTAAAAAAAAATTGTTAATAATTTTCACAATATGAGAAAAAAAAAAAATTGTGAAAATTTGTACTGTTTATCACACCAGTGTGCTTTAATGTTTAATCAGGAAGTTTACTTTTAAATGCTTTCAGAACCGTCTGTTCTGGAAGTCTTGGAAGAACTTATCACCCTTCAAATCATAACAACAGATAACATACACAAACAGTTGAAAGCTTATAGAGTTCCTCCCTTAAAAAAAGAGGTAATGGAAAGGGAGATTAATAGGATGATGTGAGAAGGCATCACTGAGGAAAGGTGTGTTTCATCTATATAGGTGACATAATTGTCCCAGCAAAACCTGTTGGAACTTCAGAGATTCCTGGGGTTGGTTGGGTGGAACCACAAATTTACTCCCCACTTTGCTGAACTGGCTGCTTCTGAATCACCTTAAGAGGAAAGGGGTGAAGTGGGCATGGACCAAAGAAACCCTTTTAGGTTTTCTGAGTCTCAAACATGCTCTAGAACATGCACCTATACTAGCTCAACCTGATATGTCACAACGCTTCCAGGTCCAGACAAATGCTAGCTCAGTTGGCCTTGGGGCGGTTCTAACTCAGAACATCAGAAGACAAGAAAAGGTGATTGCAAATGCCACGAGGGGACTGAGGGGTGCAGAGGTGAATTATTCCACCTCAGAAAAAGTGTGCCTTGCAGTGGTATGTGCTGTCAAGAAAAGTGTTACCACTACCTGGAAGGAGTTCTGTTCGTGGTGTGTACGAACGATGCTGCCTTGTCCTGGGTTTTTAACTCACCCAAAATACCTCTCGACTGATGAGATGGACCTTAAGGCTCTAGCGGTTTCACTTTCAGGTACAGTACCAGAAGGGAAGGATAAATGTAGTGCCTGATGCCTTGTTGAGAGCACAACATTGCAACATCTCCTTAGCGATATATGTTGATGACAAATCCTCCCATTGGCATTTGGATATTCCATCAACCATGGCAAAGATATTAAAAGCCCAGAGTCGGGATGTTGAGGTGAGTGAGTTAAAGGGGAGGATCGGAATCACAGATGATGTCAACCGTGTTAGTTGGGAAGTCCAGCAAGGGGTGTTGTACGGAGTGTCGCCCTGTGATGCAGGCCTAGCTGCAGGATAAGCAGAAAAGCACAACAGACTGAAGAGTATTATCTGTATCATTACTTTTTGTTTCTATGGACTAAGGGACTTGTGTGTTGCGGCCAATGAGCCTATTCATGGACTTTCATGCTTTGGACTATTTGGTTTGAGCTTATGAGTTAACAGTTTGGTTGTGTTTGGTATTATTGCCTAACAAACAAGTAAAAGGGAACAATACAATCAAACTCTCCTGTGATAATAATTCAACCTTTTTGTAAAGAGTTGCAGTTGTTATGAGGTAATAAACAAATGAGTTAATTACTCCTTAGACATTCCATAACCCGACAAACAGCAATATATAACGTTCAGTTGCCAAAAACAAGCGTTGACCAATGCCAACAGATGGGTAACACACTGATCTGACAAAACCACAAGAACATGTCAATTGCCATACCCACTGTGGTATTCTTCCAATAAATGTACATATTTGTATAATAATTTATAATGTTGTAAGACACATACTACTGTTCTTCCTGCTTACATGCCTGATGCTGACTTTGTAATCTTAGATATTGTTAAACACACGTAATGTTGTTGCTCCTGGACAGCGCACAATACAAATATGGTACTTTGCTTTTAATTAGTGGTGTCAATGAACAATGAAAAAAAAAAAAAAAAGACTAATTAATCAAACATTTTTTTCTGAAATTCATTGCGATTAATCCCACCTAACATTATCATTTTTAATTATACTTTTATATTGCAATAATTTCACATTCAATCTTTAAATTAATGTAGAAACAACATAAAGAAAGTATATTTTTGATATTTCTTTAATGCCATCTTTTTTTTTATGACTGAAGGCAAGTATCACTGATACCAACTAAGTCTCTATGAATGTTTTCCTAACATTTAACCATTGACTATGGCCATTCAACATTACAGTATAATCGAGAGCTTTCAATTTAACATTTATTAGACTTGTAATTTAAGTGAACTTAAAACAATCTTTACATAAATCCATTATAATTTCTGTCATATAGCTGTGCCCTTCAGCAAGAAAATATAGCCAAAAAGCTGCCGTTGCTGAACTTGAAGCTGATCTGACAATTGCTTTAAAGGTGACTCTTAAATAATAAACACTTACATGCACAGTTTTAAGGCCACTTTAGTCACCCTTGTTTGTTACTTCATGACTTAACTGACGACATAACTATGGCTAACTACATACTCATAGTTTCATTTGGGTTTGAATATAATACAGTGCTTTAATAGGTTATAGCCTAATACAGCTCGCACCGGCATATTTGTGTGTGCACTTGAAGAGCATGCGCTATGAACACAGTATAAAGGCTGACAGGACAGAAAGATTAATGTTTACTGACATATAGCCTGACAACATCTCATCTGACCTTCTACTAAAGTTTCTCGTCACCAGTATCATTTCTGGGCTCGTTTGACTCAAAGAAAAGTCTCCTATTTGATGTGCTTGTTATTACGCTCTGCGTCTAAATAAACGCAATTCTTTAGCGGTTGTAGGTGGGGTGGCCAAACCTAGCCCTGCCCCTACATTAGTTGCGTTAAATATTTTGTATGCGTTAAAATTAAAAAAATTAATTGCCTGCATTAACACACTCATTTTGACACCACTACATTTTAATGCATTTGACACATCAATTTTACTGATTGTGTTTCCTTTTTTAGCATGTGGAGGGGTTATTCATAAGAGGCAGGGTCACCTGGTGCTGGAGAGTTACCCAAACAATGCCCGCTGTGAATGGACACTAAAAGTAGACCGGCCTTTTACCATTGATCTGAGGTGAGAACTGATATCTCTCTCTCTCTCTCTCTCTCTCTCTCTCTCTCTCTCTCTCTCTCTCACTCACTCACTCACTCACTCCCACACACACACACACACACATTTAAACATATTGAGGATACACACAAAAGGAGGTTTTGTTAGATTTACCTAATTCCAGGGTACACATTTGTCCCCAAAATATGTTTAAATAAGTAAACACACACACCAAAACCACGAGGAAACAATTTGCTTGGTGTTACACGTTTTTTTCTAGAGAGATAATTATACAGAAACACTCATAAACACACAGTAATAAAAGCTGCAAACATATAAATTTACAGTACACAGAACACATCATAAAAAGTAAAACAGCTTGTTTTGAACTAAATTCATATTATATAATGTTCCATCTAATTGTCAAACTATGTTTTTTTTTTTTTTTTTTTTTTTTTTTTGTTTTTTTTTTTTATAATTTCTGACATGGCATTTCTTTTTCTTTAATGTATTCTTTAAGTTTGAAATGTTATGCCATACATTACATCTCAGTGCCATACATGACATCTCAGTGGAACATTGCAGCTTCTGACATGCTCAGACAAAACTTCACATCCTGGAGCCCTTATGTTTTCAGTGCAAATGAAGTGTATGTTAAAGTTCATAATGAATGGATGCCTATAGCTCATACTGAACTAAACGAGCACCTACCTATAATGCAAATGGTTTGGATAGACACTGAAGTGTATTGATAGTATTTTCAACATTATTAGTATTTAAAACAGTAAAAGTGTAAAATATTTGTGAATCTTGACAATAATAATTTTAGTTACTATTATATATACCATCATACATATTTTCATAATAATTTGTTAATACTGTGCTGTAGGTTAATTACTATTCAGACAATAACTTTGTGTGGTGCTCTTATAAATCTTTTAGCATGATTTGTGAAAGTTTAACTACTATACTGTATGACATAGCATAGACTTATTCATGGCTGGTGTTTGCATATTTCATTTTTTTCTGTAACCTACCTGTTCTACAGATATGTGTACTAGTGTCAAATGCTTTTGCGTTGATAATGTTTCTGACAGATAATATCAGGTTTTTTTTTTTGTTTGTTTTTTTGGGGTTTTTTTTGGCGTTTCCCTTACCAAATGTCATATTCTGTCAGCAATACAGATACATGGGCTTATTTACTGTCAGTTTAGTCTCCGGCAAAGCAATGTTGCCAGATATTGCTATAAAAATAAATTACATTTTTATAATAGGTGGCAACACCAAGGCTGTGCCCGCACCTTCACTCAAAGTACTCTCAAGCCTCATTCACTCCAGCAGTGTCAAATTCTTTTCATATACTTGCAAGCTATCTAAACTGAATTACACATGCAGACATCCATATGAGGAGTTTTAAACAGCAAATTAGTCATTCAGAGAACGAATTGTATTTTTGAAAATTTACCAAGGTCCAGACCTTGGGGACCTCATAGCTGGCTACGGGTCTGACTGGAGTTTGTATATTAAGCACGCAGAGCAACCACCAAATAAAGTATTACAGTAAACTAACCTTGAGGTGATAACCGCATTAATTAACATTTCTGCATTTGACATTGACAGCATAGGTCTAATGTAGATTTTTGGGATGGATTTTCCCCCCAGAATTTAGCAGTAGGAAATTACTAGTCATCCAGTTTTCTTTAACCTGTTCCCACTGAATATTTAACAATTACCTCCTGTTGCCACCACGTGTGTGTGTTCCACTCCCACCCACTCCTGTGATTTTTGACTCCTGCCCGCACCCACAAACACTCTAATATTGTATATATTTTTTGCACATCAGGGAGCCACTATCACTTTTGAATAAGTGCTGGCTGTTCACATTCCTTTTCGATTTCGCAAACATGCATACTCTTTGTACAGGCAGCACATATTACAAGATAAGATATATGTCAAAGAGCTCAGGATCTGTTGAGCAGCAAATCTTCCACCATGGTCTTGGCAGTCATCTCTACTTACTCTCAACCCATGATCAGTAAAATCTCCTGCAGCTTGTGTTGGATGCAGGGTTATCAAGTCCACTAAATGATAAGTTTAGTGAAGAGGTGCCACTGGTAGGAAGTATTTTATCTTTAAGTGTTTAACCGTTTTAAGTATCTTTTAAGTGTTTATGATCAATGTGCAGTTAATGTAAACAACGTATTTTAGGTATGGAAATTTGAGTTGTGATATGGTCACTGCTCTACTTCAGGTTGGTTTTGACTGGCCATTGGGCTAGTTTTGTAACGCAGACTGGGTAGCTCAGGCTGTATGGTGCAGAGCAGACACTTTCCGTTTAGAATTGTAGTGTATGTTTTCCAAATTTGGACTGCGAGATTTGTGTCCTGTGAGATCCCAACCCCAATGCAGCCTTCTACTCTATCACATATCACAAATGCTGGAGGAAAACATCTCGGTTACGTGTGTAACCCTTGTTCCCTGAAGGAGTGAATGGAGACATTATGTCAACTGACGTCAGGGGTCTCAGCTTTAGAACAAAAGTCCAATGAGAATTGGCGAGTGGAATTCCTCCATACATATGGGTATATAAGATGGTGCCGTGCATTCACACATTCAGGTTTGTGCTGGTGAGCCAAGACGCATCACAACATTTAATGCAGTTCGAGGTTGTGGCTTGAGGGACGTAACGTCTCTGTTCCCTCCTTCGAGGAATGAGGGTTGCATACGTAACTGAGACGTTCCCTTTCAGTCAGTCACATTCTGCGTTACGTTGGCTAACGTCAGGGGGCCCTATGGAAAATGCCACAACCTGAACTGTGTTACGTAATTGAGGTTGCAAATGCTGACAGGCAAGCGTGTCAGAACAAATGAAACTCAATACGTAACTTTCCCAACGCCATACGTAACTTTTTTTTTGTAGCAACCATTGGGGGGCAGAGCACAACAACAGAATGTAAGGTCATTTGGAATTATCTAGGAAAAATAAAGGAATAAAGGGGACACAATGCTAAGTCCAGAGGGGAAGATGGCAAACCCACTACCAGACACAGTAACAGATTTCTCTGTCCAATCTGCAACTGCATGGGGAACGGAGGACCCAGAGTTCACTGATGGAAATAACTGGAAATAAGCACACGCATCCAAAGGAATGGCGTCGCGAACCGAACACCAAGCCGGCCTCCCACAATTTACCTTTTTACCAATTAAACACACGGGAGGACAAGGGCTCCACCTGAGGATATAGAAACTTGCAAAGGTGTTAGGTGTCACCCAGCCCACAGCTCTGCAGACAAAGAGCTGCTTGAGGCATCTAAAGCTCTGGGTATGTTCCACGTAAACGCGCAAGGTGTGGACAGAACACAGCAACGCAAGGGCCGGGTCTGCCTCCTTTGAGGCTAATACTTGCAGGTTCACCACCTGGGGCTGTATGTATAAAGCCACTAAATGTTTAGTCTTAAGTGTGACAAAATTTTAAGAATGATGTCATTTTACTCTTATTCCTAGATTTAAGATTAAGAGTGATTCATAAAAGTTCCTAAGTGTTAAGACTAGGTCTCAGCTCCTAAATTTTTTGTAAGAGCTGGAGAGGTCTCCTAACCTACAGTCATGTGAAAAAGTTAGAACACCCTATTAAATTTCATGGTCAACTCAATGACTGTGAGGTGCCCAGGTCCTGTGTCTACAAAACAAGCCCAAAATTATCAGCCCTTCTCCAGCATGCTTGTCTTTTAGTATGAGGTGTTTGTGCTGATACGCTCTTTAGGTTTTCACCAAACTTGGCGCTGTGCATTATGGCCAGACATCTCCACTTCGGTCTCGTCTGTTCAAAGGACATTATTCTAGAAGACTTGTGTTTTACTCAGATACAACTTTGCAGACCTAAACTGTGCTGCAATGTTTTTTCTTTAGGTAGAAGAGGCTTTCTTCTGCCAAGCCTTCCAAACATGCATTTTTGTCCCATATTTTTCTAATGGTATTGTCATGAACTTTATCGTTTAACATGTTAACTGAGCCCTGTAGAGTCTGAGGTGTAGTTCTTGGGTTGTCTGCTATTTCTCTGAGCTTTACACGGTCTGATCTTGGAGTGAATTGTCTGAGACGTCCACTCCTGGAAGGAGAGGTGTCTGTTTTAAATGTCCTTCACTTGTAAACACACTTCAAATTGTTTGGAAATGGCTGTATTACTCTTCTCAGATTGATGGCAGCAACAATTGCTTCTCTAAGATGATTGCTGATGTCTTACCTCCTTGGCATTGTGTTAACACACACCTAAAGGCTCCAGACCAGCAAACTGCCAAAGCTTATGCTTTTATAGAGGCGCTCATACTTGCTGATGATCAGTTAATCGAAGGTATTTGATTAGCAGTGCTTGACTGTTATTTATCCTCTTAATTCCAATGTCAACAGTAAGGGTGTCCTAACTTTGTAACACACGGCTTTTCCATTTTGGCTTTATTCTTGTTCAGTAAATAATGACATGGTGCAATTTGTCATGTGTTGTTGTTCATCTAAGATTTTATTTTCTAAATTTTAAGACCAGCCTAAAACCACTTTTTTTTTAATGATGTCCTGATACAGAAACCATGGAATTCAATAGGGTGTCCTAACTTTTTCACATGACTGTAGTTAGGAGTAACAAAATGTCAGCAAAGAGGAGGAGACGCACACTTTCCAATGAACATATGAAGTATTGGAGTTATATGATGATATGGAATTGATAAAGCAATACCAACTTGATCCCTAAGCATTTTTTTTTTTTTTTTTTTTTGTAATTGACCAAGTAAGAAACTTAATAAATTTTTCCATTTTACAAATCAATGCTCTAATTGGGGAAATAAAAGTAGTAATTAAGTTTTTTCTCTAGAAAATTGGAAAAATGCAGCAATGCACAAAGGGTTGAAATGATCGTTTGTTTGTGCTGCGTGAACACTCTCGCCTTGACGGCAGCACCATTGCGCTGCAAAGATATACCAGGAGATGCGCGATTATTAGACGACCGATCGTCATTTCCAAAAGGCATATATTCCCCCTCAGAGTCAGAATTGGCGAATAACATGTACAACACATCCTTACAGTACAACTTTTTATTAGCCATTTGCCGATTTTCTCTCACAAATCTCATAATTCACTCGCACGCTGTGAATTGAACTGCTTCTGCATCAGTGATACGATAGCTCACTTGTTCTGCTGTTTCCTCAAACATGTTGAACAGGAACATGACGTAATCTTGGTCTATAATCAAAGTACTACATGTCTGCCATCTAGTGGTAGGGAATACAAATGAGATATTACACCATATTAGAAACTACAGTCTATTTTAATGAGTATGACGTCTTGTCGCAATTTTGCGACTTTGGCGCTTAGAGGGTTAAGAGCATTTCTGAGACATTTTATACATACGGGCCCTGATCTAGAAAAGGAGTGGTGGGAACCTTGAGCACATAACCAGGCAAGGGTCTCAAGGTAACATGAGAATCAGCTGGACCAAACTTTAGGCACGATTCGTTGACTGAGAATGTATGCAGGTCCCCCACCCTCAAGTCACCTTTATTTATAGCGCTTTTAACAATATAGATTGTGACAAAGCCGGCTGTACAGTATTAGATAGGAAATAGTGCAACTATAATGCAAAAGGGCAACAGTAAACACTCCATTTTTCAGTTTAGGGCAGTTCATCATTGAATTCAATGATGTCATCATTCAGCTCAGTTTAGTTTGAATAGTACACGATATCACTTGAAATTAAGTGTCCCCAACTAAGCAAGCCAGAGGCGGCAAGGAACCAAAACTCCATCGGTGACAGAATGGAGAAAAAAACCTTGGAAGAAACCAGGCTTAGTCAGGGGGCCAGTTCTCCTCTGGCCAGATGCAGAGGATTCATCTGGTTCCTGTGGTCTTGTGCCTGTCTAGGTGACAAGGTCTTCACTGGGGATCCGTCTCTGGGGCTCATCTAGTTAACGTGGTCTCCGCTGACAGTCAGGGCTGTAGAAGGACTGCAGTGACCATCTGATCTGGATACAGACTAGATCTGGTGGCTACTGTGACCTCAGAATAAGAAAGAAACAGACTAATATTAACGTAGATGCCATTCTTCTTACAATGCAATGGGTGTTATGGGAAGTGTTCCCGGTACCGGTTGACATAATTAATGCAGCCTAACAATCCTTTAATGGATTTAAGTTATAGAAATGAGTTATGTGTAGGCCAGGTTAAAAAAGATGGATCTTTTATCTAGATTTAAACTGACAGAGCGTGTCTGCCTCCAGAACAGTGTTAGGTAGATTGTTCCAGATATTGGGCACTAAATAAGAAAAAGATCTGCCGCCCGTAGTTGATTTTGATATTCTAGGTATTATTAAATTGCCAGAGTTTTGAGAATGCACCGGACATGAAGGACTATAATATGATAAGAGCTCACTCAGGTACTGAGGAGCTAAACCATTTAGGGCTTTATAAGTAATTAGCAAGATTTTAAAATCTATACGATATTTAATGAGGAGCCAGTGCAGTGTTGACAAAACCAGGCTCATATGGTCATACTTTCTGGTTCTAGTAAGAACTCTATTTATTATTGTTTATTAAGCGTGCAGAACAACCACCCAATAAAGCATTACAAAATTTTTTCCTTGAGGTCATGAACGCATAACATTTCTGCATTTGATATAGAGAGCACAAGTCATAATTTCGAAATATTTTTGAGATAAAAAAATGCAGTTATGGCTTTTGAAGGAAAGATTGCTATCAAATAGCACACCTAGGTTCCTAACTGATGACGAAGAATTGACAGAGCAGCCATCAAGTTTTAGACAGTGTTTTAGTTTATTACATGCAGAGGTTTTAGGTCAGATAATTAGTGTCTCTGTTTATTCAGGATTTAGCAGTAAGAAATTACTCATTATCCAGTTTTTATATCAACTACCAGTGTTGGGACGGTTACTTTGGAAATGTAATAGGTTACAGATTACAAGTTACTCAATTTAAAATGTAATAAGTAGTGTAATTTTCAAATACTTTATTAAAGTAATGTAACATTACTATTCTAAATTTCTAATATTTTCAACTGTTAATCATTTTGAAACTGTAACGGGACTCTTGAGAAGCGTGACAGATCCAGGTGCGAGCTTTATTAAACACAACGTAGTCAGGACAGGCAGGGTCGATCTCCAAACAAACAGTAATATGTAGGGCAAGACAAAAGCAAAATCCAAATGAACAGGCAGAAGGTCAAAATCCAAGTGAGCAGTCCAAAGTAGCAAAATAAACAGGGCAATGAAACAAGGCAAAAACTATGGCAATGAAACTAGACAAAACTATGGCAAAAGAAACAAGGCAAAACTATGGCTAAGAAACAAAACCGTGGAAATAACAAAAAAAATCAGGGAAAAAGCTTGGTAGAGTCCGCACAGGCAAAACAATACTTCGCAAAGGTTGTTTGGCATGGCCTTCCTTATATGGCTGCCAAACAGGAAGTAACCATAGAAGCAGCAGAGGGAGCGGTAACAGACAGTCCATGGGTGAGGGCTCCCTCTGCTGCCGTGGCATTACAGAATCCCCCCCCCTCTAGGAGCGACTCCCCAAAACAACAACAGTCCAGAAGAGTGGGGGAACAGAGGGCCAGGTCCGTGCAGAGGAGGTGGGCCTGGATCATGGAGCAGAGACAGACAGTGAAGCACTGGAGGACCTGGGCCGTGGAACAGTGGCCGACAGTGAAACACTGGAGGACCTGGGCCGTGGAGCTGTGGCAGACAATGGAACCTTGGAGGACCTGTGCTGTGGAGCTGTGGCAGACAGTGAAACACTGGAGGGCCTGGGCCGTGGAACAGTGGTAGACAGTGTAATACTGGAGGGCCTGGGCCGTGGAGCAGTAGTAGACAGTGGAACCTTGGAGGACCTGGACCGTGGAGCAATGGCAGACAGTGTAACACTGGCGCAGAAGTCCACCATTCTGAGGAGCCTGGAGCCATGGTGGAGCAGGGAGAGCAGGGAGCCATGGCGGGGCAGGTGGAGCAGGCAGAGCAGGGAGCCATGGCGGGGCAGGTGGAGCAGGGAGAGCAGGGAGCCATGGAGGGGCAGGTGGAGCAGGCAGAGCAGGAAGCCACGGCGGGGCAGACAGAGCAGGCAGAGCAGGGAGCCATGGCAGGGCAGGCAAAGCAGGCAGAGCAGGGAGCCATGGCGGGGCAGGCAGAGCAGACAGGAGCAAAGATATCCATAGTGGAACAAAAGACATCCATAGCAGAGCAGAGAATTCATAGACGATTTCCTTGGCCTCCTCGGCTTCCTTGGCTGTGACATGACAGGCAGAGAGTTCATGATAGGCCTCCTTGGCCGTGACATGGCAGGCAGAGAGTTCATGATTGGCCTCCTTGGCCGTGACATGATGGGCGAAGAGTTCATGATAGGCCTTCTTGGCCGTGACATGATGAGCAGAGAGCTCATAGGAGGACGCCGCCCCCTTAGGAGATTCTGCAGCAGGAGACGACACCTCCGGGGGCATTGGCACAGGCTCATGGTCAGACGAGATCTCTGGAGTAGACTCATGGGCAGACAAGACGGTGAGTTCATGAATGGTCGCCACCTCCTTAGGAGGTTCTACAGCGTACGCTGACACCTCAGGAGGTATTGGCGCAAACTCGTGGACAGTCGAGGCCTCAGGAGCAGACTCATGGTCAGACGAGGCCTCTGGAGCAGACTCATGGTGAGACGAGGCCTCTGGAGCAGACTCGTGGTCAGACGAGGCCTCTGGAGCAGACTCGTGGTCAGACGAGGCCTCTAGAGTGCAGTGTATAGACCACACGCTCAAAATGGCAACAGCCATTACAGGCAGCACAGTAGATAGTGGGATGCCTGCCGGTCTTGAGGGTGTGGACACTGTGGACACGTGGCTTGGGAGCGTGGGCTCTGCATGGCGTGGGAGCTGAGACGAGACCTGGCAAGGCTTCGGAAAGGCGGCTAAGACCTGACGAGGCTCCGGGATGTCAGCTGATACGTGACAAAGCTCTGGGGGGTCAGCTGAGACGTGACGAGGCTCTAGGAGGTCAGCTGTGTCTTGACTTGACTGAGGGAGATCTGCCATGACTTGACTTGACTCAGGGAGGTCTGCCGTGAACTGACTTGACTCAACAATGACTTGACTCGACTCGTGAGGAACAGCAGTAACTTGATTTGGCTCATGAAGATCTGCTGTAACTTGGCTTGGCTCATGGAGATCAACTTTGGCTTGGCTTGTCTCGGGAACAACAGCAGCAACTTGACTTGGCTCATGAAGATCTGCTGTAACTTGGCTTGGCTCATGGAAATCAGCTGTGGTTTGGCTTAACATAGACAACCCAGCTGTAACTTGACTCACCTCAGGAACAACAGCTGTAACATGACTTGACTCAGGAACAACAGCTGTAACTTGGCTTGACTCAGGAACAACAGCTGTAACGTGACTCAACTCAGGGACAACAGCTGTAACTTGGCTCGATTCATGGAGAATAGCTGTGACTTGGCTTGACTCATGGAAAACAGCTGTAACTTGACTTGATTCAGGTACAACAGCTGTAACTTGGCTTGACTCATGGAGAACAGCTGTAACTTGGCTTGACTCATGGAAAACAGCTGTGTCTTGACTTGATTCAAGAACTACAGCTGTAACTTGATGTGGCTTAGGAAACACAGCTGTCACGTGACTTGGCACTGAAAGTGCAGCCCTGACTTCACTTGATACCGGAGGATCAGGCATCACTTGATTTGTTTTGTGTGTGGCAGACATGGAAAGATGAGATTCAAATGAGATGATTTCAGACTCAGTTTCCATTAAGAAAAACTATCAAGAGTATAGAGCCGACTTAAGTCTCCCGGATGACATATCTGTCAGGAATAACATACCTTGGAATGTCATGACTGACCAATCAGAATCAAGCATCCCACAGAGCCGTGTAATAATTTAATTTAAAGCACAGCCACCACAAATTCAGAATTAACACCTCTTATTTACTTGGTTTTAGAACATTTTAGATCATATGAGGTTAAATTCAGATTTGAAATCATAACAAGAAATAGTTTAATAGCTATAATACTGGTTTTGAAATCAAATGTTTGCATAGTTATGACAGGAAACATTGGCATCTAACAATGCCTTGGAATAAAAACAATTAATCTTAAAAAATAAAGTATGTGCATTAACCAATAAATAAAACAGTTATTGAATAAGCATGTGTCCTATTCTGTGTCCTAAACTCCTGAAACATTTGTGTCTCATTTTAGAGCAATCAATGCAGTTTATAAGTCAATTAAATCTGTATGTGGGTGTATTTGTGTGAAAAAATTCAGATGTAACCCCCTTTGTAATCACTAACATTTTTCAAAAGTAACTGTAATTTAATTACATATTTTTCTGAGTAACTGTAACTAATTACAATTACATTTATGTTGTAATTAAATTATGTAATTCCGTTCCGTTACTCCCCAACACTGTGTAACAGAGACTCGTGGGAAGCGTATGAGATCCAAGTGCGAGCTTTATTTGAACACAGAGTAGTCAGACAGGCAGGGTCAATCTCCAAACAATCCGTGAAACGTAGGCAAGACAAAACGTAATCCAAAAAACAGGCAAAGAGTCCAAATACTGGTGAGCAGTCCAAATGAGCAAAATAAACAAAGCTATGAAAACTAGGCTAAACTATGGCAGTGGATCAAGACAAAACTATGGCTAAAAAAGACAAAACTATGACGTGAAACAAAACCGTGGCAAAAACAAGGCAATGAAACAAGAGAAACCGCTTAGTAGAGTCCGCACAGCAAATCAATACTTTGCGAAGCCTGTTTGGTTTAGGCCCCCTTAAATAGCCACCAAACAGGAAGTTACCAGTGAAGCAGCAGAGGGAGCAGCAACAGGCAGTCAATGGGTGAGGGCTCCCTCTGCTGGCGTGGCGTTACAGAATCCCCCCCCCCCCAGGAGCGACTCCTGGCGCTCAAGCAACAACAGTCTAGGAGGGTGGGGGAACAGAGGCAAAACAGGGGGTGGAACGGGGGGCCAGGTCCGTGCAGAGGAGGTGGGCCTGGATCGTGGAGCAGGGACAGACAGTGAAGCACTGGAGGACCTGGACCATGGAGCAGTGGCAGACAGTGTGACCTTGGAAGACCTGGGCCGTGGAGCAGTAGCAGACCGTGAAACACTGGAGGGCCTGGGCCGTGGAGCAATGGCAGACAGTGGAACCTTGGAGGACCTGGGCCGTGGAGCTGTAGCAGACCGTGAAACACTGGAGGGCCTGGGCCGTGGCGCAATGGCAGACAGTGGAACCTTGGAGGGCCTGGGCCGAGGAGCAATGGCAGAGTAGGAAGCCATGGTGGAGTAGGCAGAGCAGGTAGAGCAGGGAGCCATGGTGAGGCAGGCAGAGCGGGCAGAACAGGAAGCCATTGCGAGGTAGGCAGAGCAGGCATAACAGGGAGCCATTGCAGGGCAGGCAGAGCAGGCAGGAGCAGAGATATCCAAAGTGGAACTAGTGACATAGTTCCTAGTGATTCGAGATTGGTGTGTAATTCATTAATTTGTTGAGGTCAGTTGGAATGGAATAGATGGAATAGGGTCTAACATACATGTTGTCGGTTTAGATGATTTAACAAGTTTATACAATTCTTTCTCTCCTATAGTAGAGAATGAGTGGAATTGTTCCTCAGGAGATCTATAGCACACCATCTGATGCGATACTGGAGCTGACGGCTGCATGGTTTGAGTACTTAGACTTTAAAAATACCTGAATATGTAATTAATTTCTGTAATTACATTTATAATTACACTGTTGACCCATCCCTTACACCTTAACCCGCCCTTAAACCTACCCATATCAGCAGACCTCTCCCTAAACTTACCCATATCCCACCTCAATAGCAGCAAAAGTGTTTTGCAATACAATATGACCACATAGTAGTTATGGCCACTTAATATAAAGTTGGAGCGAAAAGACTTCTTACAATAAATACATAAATAACATAAAAAAAAAATTACTGTTCAAAAAATATTGACTGGTAGCGATACAAACATACTGTCACAGAGAGCGTCTCCGTAGCACACTACATTTCCCATAAGCCCCGTACCTGGCACTGATCACCTCTGACACCTGAACCCTGTTCACCCGGCTATTTATAGCATGCTCACACCTGGGTCCTTCACGAAGTCTTGTTTTGCCACGGTGAACATTACTGGGCATTTATTTCTATCTTGTTTCAAACTGTCTTTGTTACTACCCTGCCTGCCCTTCATTTACGAACTATTGCTGCCTGCCTTTTGGACTTTTGCTACCGTTTTGGACTACTGTTGTTATTGCTGCCTGCCTTTTAGACCTTTAGTATTGTTTCTGACTACTGTTGATATCACTGCCTGCCCTGCTCTGCTGCTTTGCCTGTGTTTTGACTGCTGCTTGTACAACAACAATACCAATAAAGCTTCTAATGGATCCTGGTCGTAGTGATGAGTCATTACACATACAGTACAGTATAGCGATACGGGGCCAGGCCCCAGAAATTACAGAAATTGAATGAACATGAAAAACAACCAGTTCAGAAATACTGGTGAGAATAAACTTAGAATAGACATAAGTTCAAATGAACATGAACCAAGATTTGTAGAATGCTGATCTGGATAATAAACAAATCAAAACAGCACAACATTTCGCACAATTTTATAAAGCTGCACCATGCAGGACTCGAACCAACAACATGAAAAGTTTCAGTGCTAGTGGCTTAGCAGAGAGAGCCACTCAGTCAATGCATGTGCAGGTGGTTGCAGAAGAGAAGTTTAGGTGTGAGAATGAGCTCACAAAAGCATGACTTAACATTTTAGACATATTAGCATGCTAAACTAACTTAATAATAAAGTAGGCTGTTGGAAAACTGTCACACCTCATGGACCTGTTTTATGTTTTCTCCCTCATGTGTCCATATTTGATTATGTTCCTGTTCCTGTTCTCATTGTGTCATTATTAGTTGATCCTCCTTACTTGTCTGTCCCTGATTAGCACCCCTTATCTTATCTTCTTCCTGGATATTATTAAACTACTTGTTGAACTGACCATCATCTGCGTGTGCCTTCCTCAACACAACCGTGACAGTGGGCTGTTTTATTAAATGAAAATATCCTTTGAAAATTACTGTACTGCTGGGTATATACACTGCCCCTCAAAAGTTTGGAAACGCCCTAGAAAAGTGGGGTTTTGGACAATATTGGCATGAATTCTTTTTAATTTGTGATAATTTTGCACTGATAAGGGACAACACAAACTACAAAAACATATTTTAATACATAAATAGTTTATACATAGAAAAAAACTTACATTTTTGATTCATCAAAATACCCAGCATTAGCAGCTATTACAGCTCTGCATAATCTGGGCATAAATTCATTGTATTCTAAACTTAATTGGCAATCAATTGTTGAAGCTATTAAGGTGTGCTGACCCAAAAGGGGCATGTCTGACTTTGACATGTATATATTGCCATTATTATGTAATCAAAATGAAAATTATTATTGCTGGTCTTCAATGATAATGTCAAGTTACTTTAATGTATTTGCATCAAAAAATGCTAAGGATTTATGCTGATATCGTCCAAAACCACACTTCGCCAGGGTTGTTTTCAAACTTTTAGAGGACAGTGGTTATATATATATATATATATATATATATATATATAAATTAAAATCACACACAATATGACTACAGTAACAACACAGGTGTCACAAATCTGGTCCTGTACGCCAGCCTGCTCGTCCAGAGTCAAGTCACGTCTTAGCTGGTCATCCAGAGACACGTCATGTCTCGTCTGACCTCCCAGAGCCTCGCCACATCTTGTCTGACCTCCCAGAGCCCCGTTACGTCTCGTCTGACCTCCCAGAGCCTCGTCACGTCTCGTCTGTCCTCTCAGAGCTTCGCCATGTCTCTTCTGAAACCCCAAGGTCACGACCTATCATGGTGGCCAGTGTGTTGGACCCACCACTAGTGTCTGGGCTGCAGGGATCCCAGTGACATCAGCACTTACAAGCCCAATCAGTATAGAAATCCTGCCACCCGCTGTGGCTCTTCCCCTAATGGCGGTCACCATTTTGTGTGTGTGGGCTGCACACTCTGCTCCTGAGGTCTCGTCTGTCCACAAGTCTGCTCCTGAGGTCTCGTCTGTCCACGAGTCTGCTCCACAGGGGCAGCCGTGGCCTAAAGTTTAGTCGGGCTTGTAATTTAAAGGTTGCGGGTTCAAGTCCCAGGTCCGGCAGGGATTGAAGGTGAGTCCCTTGAGCAAGGCACCGAACCCTCAGCTGCTCCCCGGGCGCCGCAGCGATAGCAATATGGCTGCCCACTGCTCTGGGTGTGTGTTCATGGTGTGTGTTTGTTCACTACTCACTACTGTGTGTGTGCACTTGGATGGGTTAAATGCAGAGCACAAATTCCGAGTATGGGTCACCATACTTGGTCTCTTGGCCTTTCCTTCCAGAGGTCTCATCTGTCCACGAGTCTGCTCCAGAAGTCTCGTCTGATATCTGTTCCGCTGTGGATATCTTTGCTCCTGTCTGCTCTGCTGTGTTGGTTGCCAGCTCAGCCATGCTCTTTTGCTTCACTGTGGCGGCCACCAGCTCCATCTGATCCACCATGGTGGTCTTCTGCTCTGATCTGGTGGTCTTCTGCCTCGCCATGGCTCCCTGCTCCATCTGCTCCTCCCTGGAAGGCATCTGCTAGAGGGCACCTGCTCCACCTTGGAGGGCATCTGCTCCGTCTGCTCCACTCTGGAGGGCATCTTCTCCACTTGCTCCGCCCTGGAGGAAGTCAGTACCGCCTGCTCCGCCCCGGAGGGTGCCGGTCCCATCTGCTCCGCCCTGGGGAGCGCCTCTCCCATCAGCTCCACCCTGGAGGGTGTCTGCTCTGCCCTGGTGGGCTCCTGGTCTGTCTGTCCTGTTCTGGTGGCTCTCAGCCTTGCCTGTCCCGCCAGCTCCGCCCTGGTTCTCTGCTCTGCCAGTCCTGCCTCAGTCCCCCGATCCTCCACATGGACCTGGCCCTCCATCCCGCTCGCTTGGATTGTTTTGTGTTTGGAGCGTCTAGAAGCCGCTCCTTGGGATTTTATGTCTTTAATTTTACAGTTTTTTTTACTCGGCTTTACTGCTGATCAGTCACCACTCAAGGCTGAGAGAAAACACTCCAACAAAATCCTCCAGTTTTAAATGACACTCCAGTCAGTTTAAAAAATGTCTCTCCTCTTCATTTCAATTAGTTTTCTTCTATTTTCCACACATATTTCTGTCATGAGCGCCACAAACACAGTTAGACTTGTCTCAGGGACCATTCCGTTGTTTCCCGCTTATCTCACCTTATTCACTGGTCCAGTTTTAGACGAACACAATGCAGACAGTTTCAAACTTGTCACTCCTCTGTGCTTTGATTAGTTTTCTTCTGTTTTACACACATACCCCTGTCTTATGCACTGCACACATAACTATTTGCATTTGAACTTGTGTGACGTGCATGCACTCTTTCATGTTCAGGTACCATAACTAACTATCAATACTAACTGGGCCAAATCAGCCCAGCTTCCTTACCCAACAGCTTTAATCGAGCGTTTGGATTTAAACAACAACCCAGTGTTTTTGTATGTGTACTATTAAAAGGTACACACTATACGTTCTTGCAGAATCACTTGCAAAATGTAAGACCGTTGTTTAGCATAGTAGGTTATACATACCACGTAATATTAGAATAGGCACCCTGTAGTTTCAATATACTTACTGTATAAATAATTTGTAGTGTTCCAGATTATTTCTTCTTAATTCAATAAATATTGTATTAACAAAGGTATGTTATAAATTATGGTATGTTATAAATTACGTTTACATACACTGTATATTGTGGGCTGTAATCTAAAGCGTTACCGCTTAGGCTAGTTTACAGATGCGTGTGGCTCTGGCGAACAAATTGCGCGACTGCTGTGCATACAAGGTGCTTCAGATCAATGCCTCAAAGATTTAACAGTGTTCGTCAGTGTCAAAATAACTGACATGGCCAATCTTACGGTGGCCAATAGAGCTCAACGTGCTGCAAAAAAAAAAAAAAAACCTGTGAAAACATCATCAGTTTGACAGCACGTGCTGCAAATACTCACAACACAAACAAATAAAGAAACGCGCTGCAAAAACAGAAATGGGCTGCAAATACTTACAACACACAAATCCAAATGTGCTGCAAATACACACAGAGCACATCAGAAATGTTTAAGGGAACCGTAACAACGTAAGTGACAAACCTGGCTGGTACATGCTTATCATCCACTGAAAAGTGTGATTTTCGTTTATTTTAACATCCTGATCATATGATTTCTGTATATAAAAAATGTGGAAAACATGGAAATAGTTTTCTTTCTTTTTTTTCATTACCCCATTGTTTGTTATATTTATTTGCTTAGTGTCTTCTGGGGTTTTGGTTGTTTTAGATAGCCCATAGTATAAGAAAAGTATTATATGGCTCTTCATTTTGTTTGGGCCCCCTCTGGACAAGCAAGCATGTGCCTAGAATGCCTATGCCCCCTGCATGCCAGCAAAACACAGAGAACGCACAACAATCTTGACAAGTTATAGCAACACAATGGAGGCAAGAAGGCTGCAGAGAATCCGGTCAACCGGAGGCTTCTGTAACTGACGTAGATTTACAGAAAATTACAGAAAATTAATTGTTAAAAAAATAATCTGACATATTTATTCCCAACTCTTTGTTAAGCTTTAAGTGACATCTCAAATGACAAGGCTTAGACTTATAATGTTTATGTATATTAATTAGGCTGTGAACTCATTCTCTCAGACAACTTGGGTATGCAGAGCATTCAGAGCTTATGCGGACGGAATGCACTGGTATGTACACAAACGGTAATCGTTACACAAAAAAACAACAACATGGTTACTACACTTTTACTATAATAAAACCATGGTTAATTTTTGTAAGCACTGTTGGATTTTGTTACCGTTGTGGTCTGTGCTTGCAGCATGTTTTAGTGTTTTTTTTTTTTTTTTTTTTTGAGACTATTTGCTGTGTGTTTCTTTATTTGTTTGTGTTGTGAGTATTTGGAGCATTTCTCTGTTTTTGCAGCTTGATTCTGTATGTGGTTGTGTTGGGATGTTTTCTTAATTTGCTGATGCTTTTTCTATTTGGATGTGTTTTCTTGAGTTGCAAGCACGTTGAGCTCTCTCGGCCACTGTACAATCAAGGGCGTAAATTTCATCAACGTGTTTAAATATTAGTTCAGTTCTTAGGTTCACCATGTGGTCATATTATAATTACTGAATTATTTCTCCACATATTTAGGTTTCCTCTGGGACTAAGCATGTCTCTTATTTAGATATTAAAAAGCAGCAAGCCCACTAATCTGCCACTTAACATCATACTGAGCAAAACCCAACTCATCGGTAGGTCTACAATATTAGCTTAATATTAGTTCACACTCAACCATATTGCCGTTGTCACGAATCTGGCCTGTGGCCTTCAGTCCACTCACCCCCAGATGTTGCTCTCTCATTCTATTGACATTCACATTACACAGACTGTTGCAGCATACCATGGACTACATTTCCCATGCTCCACCTCGCTGATTACCCTCTCCACCTGTATTCAATTAGACTCGCTATAAATATGAGGCCCTTCCCACTATACTAGGCTGAGTATAGCATTGCGTTTATCACTCTTCAAGTGTTAGCAATTATTATAGAGCCATTTCCACGTTTCCTGTGTCTAGTCTGGTTTTCTTAGTCTTGTTTTCCTGGCCTGTTTTCTTGTCTTGTTTTGTCAGCAGCCTGCCCTGTAATCATCATCGCCTGTCGTGGATTTGTCATTCGTCTTGCTGTTTCGGACTCTGTGCTTCGTATGAACTCTTGCATGTCTATTGGATTACTCTTTTGCCTAGCCCCCTGGATTACATTTGCCATTGATTGACCCTTGCCTGTCTTGGATTACTCTTGGGTCTTGTCCTCATATACCTGTTTGCCAAATTCGACCCTGTCTGCTGTTTTGACCATGTCTTTGTTTAATAAAGCTTTGCATATGGATCCACCCACTTATTATCTCTGTCTGTCCGTAACAGAATACTCGGCCGAAAAAGGATTCAGCAGCTTTTCCGGTGGACATTGGCCAGGTATGGACACGTTTGCGAATTTGTAGCCATCGCAAACTACTCTGATCTACCAGACTGTCTTTTGATGGAGTTTTTCTGTGATGGCATGAATGAACTTTTACAATCTGATCTTAGATTCAGGGGTCCGCGTTCTTCACTCGCTCAGCTTCTGGATTATGCTTTGCTGACTGTTGGCTCATCATTCACTGTGGGTATCGCAGAGGAGGAATGCGACATTGCATAATGGCGGGCGCGGGATATTCAAGTGTTTTGATCACTACTCCGTTGTGTAAACCCGCTCGTGAAATGGCAGCCGCACCGGAGTGTGTTGAAATAATGGTGGTGACAGCGGAGTCCGTTTACAAAACGGTGGTGACAACAACACTCCGTCATGTCACTGCTGCCGTCCTGGAGTCAAGTCAAGTCAGAGCTGCTCTTCCTGAGACAAGTCAAGTCACCGCTGATCTTTATGAGCCGAAGCCAAGCAACAGCTGATCTTCATGAGTCAAGCCACGTCACAGCTGATCTTCCAGAACGTTGTCACGTCACAGCTGATATTTCAGAATGTTGTCACATCTCAGCTGCTCGTCCAGAGTCTTGTCACATCTCAGCTGATCTCCCAGTCTCGTCACGTCTTAGCTATCGTTCGAGAGCCACGTCACGTCACAGCTGTCATTCCAGAGCCATGTCACATCACAGCTG
The DNA here is from genome assembly GCF_022985175.1 of Labeo rohita. Lineage (NCBI taxonomy): Eukaryota > Metazoa > Chordata > Actinopteri > Cypriniformes > Cyprinidae > Labeo > Labeo rohita. The sequence continues at coordinate 561,725 of NW_026129733.1, read as the reverse complement.
TCATTCCTGAGCTACATCACGTCACAGCTGTTCGTCACGTTCTGTCTGCTGCACCCGGATCTTCAAGGTCAGTCCTTTGTTGTCCCAGTCTGGTATCCAGACATTTAGATGCAATGAAGTGAAACATACTTCATGATGTGTCACTTGCTGTAATCACAAATTATACTTTGAAAAAAAGTCTAACTAGTAAAATCTGTCACAGTAACTAACGAAAGTAGGCTAATAAAAGAAAGACTTACTCATGTAAATATCTCTTCTGATGGATCGCGCCATGTGTCACATCATGTTCTTCCTCTGAAGTAAGTCTTATTCATCACAGCGCAGCTTCTTCCAGAAAGGACAAGTAGCCCAAATGAACTTGGAAGAAAAGTCTCAGTGCTTTGTTTACGGTGATGTGGGCATTTACATTTGGCACACGCCCTCACGTGGACGATTATAATATGAAAAGTGAAAGTAGCCTGTAACAGTTGCTTCACCATCAGAATCCTCAACTGTACTACATTCATTGTCATCATTTTTATTAGCCGAGTCTGCAGTCCTCTGACAAGACCTTTTGGCTTTGGGCTTTTCCTTGGTCTCTTTCTTTTTGTAGAGGGAGCTTTCTCAGTACATGCACTTCTAATGCGACCTTCTTTTCCACAAAGAAAAATTTCATTATATCAGAAAAACCACATAATCAAACCCCAACAATTCAAAACTTGAAAATCACACTTAATTCATCTGCAGCATTTTCAAGACCATATAAACCTGATGTCTAAAGCAAACAGCAAAAAGTTTACTTACCTCTGTATGCATGTATGTTTGTGCATGTGCCTCTACTGTTCCTTGCTACATGCTCTTACACTGTTAGTACTGCATACTGTAAAAAAGTTAATATCCATGACCAGGAAAATAAAATTTCTTGCAGTTGACATACAGTTACACTAATCGACAAATGGTATAGTTGGCTGTAATTAATTATGTTAATAGATTTACTTCTGGCAAATTATATAAATAATTATAACTGATTATAATTTGACAGCTGTACTGTCCTTGCATTGGGGTTCTTAACCAAAATATATTATGTATATATATATATATATATATATATATATATATATATTTATTTTTCCCAAATTCTGTTTTATTTATTTATTTTATTATTATTATTTTTTTTTTTTTTCGTTTTAATTTTTCTGGATTCTGTTTTTTTCCCATTTTAATTAACTCCTTTTTAATGGTTAAACTATATTTTATTAATCAAAGAGCATGTCTAATTAATTAAAATCATGAAACATATACAATTTCACATCAATTTAAAAAAAGGTTTAACAAAGATGACATGTTTAGGGCCCTATGAAATGTTTTATTTCTTCTCACCATATGTTTTATTATTAGCAAATTATGTGTTTTAGCATGTCTAATTATCCTGATGACTCCCTTAAGCCTAAAGGGATCATCGGAAGTTGATATGATTCTTTAGGGTCTTAATGAAAAGTCTATAATATACTTGTCACGTTATCAGAGGGATGAGACCAGAGGCAGAAGTTAGGTGGCTGTGGTGTGCCTGACATTACCCCCTCCTCCAGGGACGGCTCCCGACACCCTAACACGATGTCGAGGGCGACCACGACCGCGAGGGGCAGGACAATCCGGGTGGTTCTGAATGGAAATCGAGTAGGAGAGCAGGATTGAGAACATCATCTCTGGCCACCCAGGATCGTTCTTCCGGTCCATACTCCTCCCATTCAACCAGATATTCAAGGCGACCTCCTTGATGTCGTGAGTCCAAAATCTCGTGGACCAGGTAGATGGAAGGCTGGTCCAGGACTTCGGGAGGAGGGGGTTCAACTCCAGCTCTGGCGGTGTCTGTGGCAGAGGGAGAAAAAGGTTTAAGGAGTGACACGTGAAAGGTAGGGTGAATGCGGTACCTGGGTGGGAGCTGGAGCTGGAATGTCACATCATTGATCTGTCTTAGGATCTTGAAAGGACCAATGTAGCAGGGACTCGTAGGTCGCGGGTGGACAACCAGACTAGGTCCCCGGGGTGGTATTGGGGTGCGTCCACCCTTCTGGCGTCTGCGAACCTTTTATGTCGACGGACGGCCCGTTGCAGATGGTGATGAGCTGAGTCCCACACTCTCTGGCTCGTTCGGAACCAGTGGTCTACAGCTGGAACATTAGAGGGTTCCCCCGTCCAGGGAAACAGCGGAGGCTGATAACTGAGTACGCACTGGAAAGGTGTCATGCCGGCGGTGTCTTGGCGCAGGGAGTTCTGTGTGTACTCAGCCCACGGGAGGAACCTACTCCAGCTGTGTTGGTCCTCTTGACAGTATGACCAGAGGTAACGTCCGAGCTCTTGGACCTTTCTCTCAGTCTGGCCGTTAGTCTGTGGGTGGTAACCAGAGGAAAGGTTAACAGAAACGCCAAGGAGTTTGAAAAAAGTTTTCCTTATGTGAGAGATGAATTGAGGACCCCGGTCCGAGACGATCTCCTCTGGTAATCCATAATTACAAAAGACGTGTTGGAATAGATGTTCATCGGTTTCCAATGCAGTGGGGAGTCCCCTTAATTAAATGAGCCTGCAGGATTTGGAGAATCTGTCCACAGTTACTAGAATGCAGGTGTTACCTTCAGAGTTGGGTAAGTCATTGACGAAGTCGACTCTAATATGGGACCAGGGCCTCTGTGGAATGGGGAGTGGTACCAGTTTTCCTGTAGGCAGATGACAAGGTGTGTTAGACATGGCACAGACTGAGCAACTCAGGACGTACCTGGAGACATCACGGTGCATACTGGGCCACCATTAACGAGCTTGGAGGAGCGAGAGAGTCCGTCTGCTGCCTGGATGTCCAGAGCCCGGAGATTCATGTACGGTACCCAGAAGGTGTAGACGTTGGGAGTGAAAGCATCGGCAGTAGTGCTGAAAACTTCAGTTAAATGACTGGTAAATTGTTCATAGGAATTGATTATGTTATTGTTGGCGTTCCATATAGCTTTTGCCCACTGCAGGGCCTTACCAGAAAGGAGGGAAATGAGGAAGGCAATTTTGGAGCTCTCTGTAGTAAAACGTTGTGGTTGCATCTGAATGTATAAATCGGTGTAATAGTAAAGTGCATGGATGGTTAGAACAACGGTAATGCTTATCTAAAAGTCCGTTGATGAATTGAAATGGTATAATAGTCCAAGTAGAAAACACAACACAGAGTCCAGGTTGAAACACGGGAAATCCGGTGAGCAAAATGAAGAGAGGTCTGGAGCTAGCATCAGATAGTGAACGGTAGACCAGACGGTGAGGTACTGATTGCCAGGGCCTTAAATAGGGCGGGGCTGAGTGGAACCAGGTGTAGGCAATCAGTACTCGGGTGACAGTGAACCGGGTGTGCTGTGACGTAGTAGGTGGAGGTGGCTGTGGTGAATGCCTGACAATACTTCGGTTAAAAATTCTCAATGGTAGTGTAAAGCAACACCCTTTTTACCTTGCCAAAATCAGCTCTGCAAAAATCATCCTGTTCTGGTAGAGGTTGTTTTAAATGTTAATGAGCTCTGCTCTCTGTGGAGTGACGAGCCTGTTTACTTTAGCCGCATTTAGCCACGTTTAGCCGCTAAACTTGCTAACTAGCACATTATTAGGAAAGGTGATCAAAAGTATTCATAAAAAAAACCCTTATACTCATTTCTGCTGTAAGTGAAACTGGATCACGAATGATTCGCGTGAACATAGATGGATATATGTGATGCAATCTGGGAAAACTCGTCAGATGTCGTGCTTGGACGTTTTCAGGAAATTCGAAAAATAGGTTGAATGTCATTTTTTTGTCAAAATTAGGTTTTCATTAAATTATTATTCTATAACATCTTGTCTATCATCTCTGAAAATATCTTGGAGAAATTCACTTGTTTAGTGCAGAAAAATATCCATTTATTGCAGCAAGCAGAAATTACTGTGTCTTTCTCTTATGCTAAGAACGTGCTGCTGAGTTTCTTTCCCTTAACACCACAAAAACCTATCAAAATAAACCACGTAACATATTTAGTAAAGGCGTATCAATTCACATTGTCTGCCAGTCCTGTGTAAACTACGGCACGCAAATTTTTTTTTTTTTTTAATATCGTAAAATGGCGGAGCGCAACAACGCCGTCTAAAGTACTGCAGCTGCTCACTTAACCAATCTCACTCGTCTCAATCTGTTCAATCTTGGTGACGCCAGTACCGTAAACGATGTTACAATGGACTATTTCACATCCAGAGATGAAGGATCGGATGATGAAGTTACTAAAGAGGAGTCCGATTACAGTCTGTTTTATGCATAGTGCGCGAACAGTTGCTCTGCGCTCACTTTTAATACAAGGTAGGCTGCATTATTCGTGTTATCTAAACATAAAATGGGTGATCAAAAGTTGATGATAAACAACATTAGTCTGTTTGTGTAATGATGCACTATAGTGTTCCGAACTTGACAGACAGCTCTCGTTAAACCCATAAAGTGAAAGTGAAAGTCATCTCACTTTAAAGCCGTTTTCCTCAAAATTCCATTCCTGAAAATCGTCGCTATCATCCAACTCAAGATTCTAACTTTGGTTAGATTCAAGCTATACAAAAGCTAGAACAAAATAAAAATAGTTTTGGAAAGAGCTTGAACCCAGCTTTCATATGATATCAAAAACTAAAAAAGGTCAAATTTCACCATGTGTTGGGTTTTCCCAGATCACATCACGTATGTAGATTGGGAGGCGCATTCCCTTCACACCACTACGTTCATTATTACATCCAGCAACACAACATCTCAATCGGAGATATTCTTGTCTTACTTACATCCCTGCTCCGGCATCGAAACAATGGCGGTCTGACTGTTATAGCTGATTTAAGGTGGGTCTGAGGTAAGATGCTCATGTCAATCAACTATCGTGGGAGAGGCCTCTGACAGTGTGACGCCACACCGACAGGCATCTGAGAATGGCTCGATTTGAAAAAGGGGATATTATTTTTTAAATTAAATAATTATTTTGCAATTAAAAACCACTGCATGGATTTTGTATCATTATAGAGTAGATGTGTACATACACTGCCAACACACAATAATGTTCAAACAACATGTAAAAGTGAACTTTGCATCTGATAATCCCTTTAAGGGAGTTGCCCCTGAGACATAGTTGACATTATCACATTCGGCCAAAAGTCTGAGCTGCATACCCGAAGACTAACGGGGTCAGAAATGCTGGACCCGGGGTAGAGCTCAAACCTTAGAATCAGAAGATATTCTATTAAGGGGATATGGCCAAGTGCCTAGGGTTTCGCCTAGGTTTGGCCTGTCACCCAGGGGGTTACTGCTGGCTCTGCATAGGTTCGCTCAGGAACAGTCCTACAGAACATAGGTAGCAACACCCTGCTCAAGCATGCGTAAGTAGAGTGGGACCCAAGGTGACCGGGGACAACCAACTCAGAGAATGGAAACAGGATAGAGCGCGTAACCCATACCATACAGGATTTAGTGCGCAAGAACTAGCACGTGTATTTACCGTTACTTGGGGACTTACCATAAACATAGATTTAAGGAAGTGCCCAGAGACACGTGTGGGCACTTATCAAAACATGGATTTTAGAAATACCCCTTTACTCTGAAACAGTGTGCTAGTAGATAACCCTCTAGATGAGGGGAGCACTGCTAGGCATTCCAAACAGGGCTGCAAGGGCTAGGCAGTAAGGGCGAACCTCAGTTGCTCGATTGGGGCAATGCTCAGAGCCAACCCTCATGGTGAGGGGAGCGTCACTATGCCAAAACAAACAATTCAGCCACAGCTATCACAGTCTGATAGTTATGCCATGGAGCTGATACACTTAACCAAAGTGAAAGGTCAGTGCTTAGGGACAGGCTTCTAACTCCCGAGAGATGAGGAGGAACACCTGATCCGCCCAGGGGTGGTCTCATAAGAGACCCTTATGCAGTGAGGGGAACAATGTCATGCCCTACCAAAGAGGCCTTGGAAATGAGATCCAAATGAGACTGGGTGGATATCCTGAGACAGGAAGCCCCTCAGGGCGAGGCATAGATAGAGTAGCACAGTCAGTCAAAGGCAGGGGAGTCTAGCCAGGGGTGTCCAGGAGCATCCTGTGAAAAATAGTTTCTGAACGTGGTAGAAGGACTGTAGCCCTAGATGTAGTGCTGTAATGGGAAACTGAAGGCCAAAGGATGGCCACAATATCCAGGAGGTATGCGAGGCAGATCCAAATAGACGAGCAGGCCATAACCATAGTCAAAGACCAGAGGGGGGTGCTCGAAGAGGACCTACCTAAAATAAAAGCACTATCTAGGCAGGGGCACAGGGGAGACTGTTGCTTAAAAACCCTAAGAAGGGGAGCAATCACTGAGCTATCAGCAGCTAGTCCCCCATAGCCAGTTCGAAAAACCCAGATAAACCCTCCTAGAGGCAGCCCAGACCACCAGAGTGGGCTATCTACTTACAACCCTAGCAGGGGAGATATCGCTATCTAGGTGAGGGCTCAAGAAGACCGCTACGTAAAAGATCATAGGAAGGGGAGCAGTCATTGAGCTAGCACATAGATATCTTCAGATACCTGTGTGTGTAAAAAGGTTCTACCAGTGGTGGAACTGAATGAAACCACCCAGACGACAGAGAGTAGGCCGTCTACCTATATTCCAAAGAGGGGCGACAGCATTGTCTAGGTAAGGGCTCAAAGAGACCGCTACCAGAATCCTAGGAAGCGGAGCGATCACCGAGCTACCACATGGATATCCTCAGATCTCAGCTCTCAGCTCTAAGAAAGGGGACCATGCAACTGCAGAGAACACCAGCAGTGGGCTGTTTAACTATAAACCCAATAAGGTAAGACAGCACCATCTCGGCAGGGCTGTCTTACAGTGAAGTGAAGACAGTGAAGACTCACCTCCCTTCTTTGTGAATGCATCGCGATGAGCACATTCAGTTCCCTCGAGAGCTGGACGCGCTGCTCTTCACAACACACACACAAAGCCCTCTCACAAGAGACAAGCAATGAATACAATGAGCGCAATAAACTTCATCAGGAGCTGAAAGCACTTGCTCTTTACCACACATCGTCACACGCAAGCCGTTCCGGTGAGAGAACATGCACTCAGTTCGTGCTTAGTTTCAGACAAAAGTTCAGTGAAGACAAAGAAGAGAATGTTGTGTTCTACTGGCATCCTTTTATACTGTGGTCGCACCGGTAGTGATGCACCGCCAGCGACGAGTCATGCTGGAAGTGACATCAAAGGCTGTCGCCGGCCAACATTGTTGTCGTTTTTGTATGTAGGTTCAGACATGGGTCATGGAGATGGCGTCCCCCATAGCGACCCCTCGAAAGGGAACAGCTTGTCTGTTCCATTAATTAAAACAGAGACACACAGAACATGCAGGATTCACATTTAAATGGTATTTAATGGCATAATATTTACAGATACTAGTCCATATTGTGGTTTGATTTAAGTGTAATGACCTACTTTTGATTAATTCATTTAAACTTTGACAAATTCCGTGACATTCCGTTTTTATATCTAGATTCCGCGATTCTGTCATAGGGCCCTATTCGTTTTAATAGGGATGCTTGTTGAATATGTAGATATGAACAAAAGGAGTGAAAACTGATGGAAAGAAAAAAAACAAAAAACAAACAACAACAATACACTAGTATGGAATTGTTGCTTATATAAATACCTAACAACTAAACAAAGCTCACATTTCAATGAAAAATAACGTTACTGTAGTAATCAGTTTCCAATTTGAGCATAGACATTTTACATTTTAAATCAACATAGATTAAACACAGATTATATCACTAAAAAGGCTGCATTGCACACAAAATAAGTCAAGTTCCGCTCCTAAACAAGTTCCTAAATAAATCCCCCTAAATAAGTTCAACTCATAAACCTACTTTCCGGTTCCAAATGGCAACACCATACTCACCCACTAGGAGAAGAATGGCAGATAATTGCCAAATGATGATGAGCAAATTGTGTAGTATCATACTCAAAAAAAGTTAAGGCTGTAACTGGTGCCAAAGGTGCTTCAATAAAGTATTGAACAAAGGCTGTGAATACTTATGTACATGTGAATGTTCATTTTTTATTTGTAATACATTTGCAAAGATTTCAAACAAACTTCTTTTACGTTATCTTTATGGGGTACTGTCTGTAGAATTTGGAGGAAAATAATTAATTGAATTTATTTTGGAATAAGGCTGTAACATAAAATGTAGAAAAAGTAAAACACTGAATACTTTCCAGATGCACTGTAAGTCTATGGCAGCAAGTTGTTGCATGGTTTTGTGAGATTACATTTGAATAAGAGTTTCACTTATTATTTTTTTTTAAGTTAGTAGATTTATTAGATATTTAAATTATCATTATATATTGTTGTCATGGGTTGCGTGTGGCAAGGAAACGAACGACGACGAGAGTAAAACGAACAGGTATCTTTAATCAAATCCAAACTGGTAATTCCAACAATGACAGGAGAACACACAACCAAAGTAACCTTGAGATCGGACAACGGAACTAGAACGGAGAACAACTTATAAAGGGTGGTGAATGAGACACAGACAGGTGAAGCAAATTAACCAATTAGGACATAATGAGGGCAGGAAGAACCAAATATGGGCACAACAGGAAAAACAAACAAACAGTCCAAATGGCACACAACTCTCTGACATTACCCCCCCCCCTCCCGGAGTCCAGGGTGGTGACGACGGAGGGAGGAGCCAGGGAGAACTCAGGAGGGACCCGGAGCAGGAGGAGTCATGCGAGACCCAGACCGCAGCCATCATGCCAACCCACGGTGGAGCCGACGGAGGGAGGAGCCATGGTGGAGGAAGGGCTGACAACTCCAGGGGGCCAACTGACGGTGGTGGAGCAGGTGGAGGTGGAGCCCGAGGTGGAGACGGAGAGCCGATAGTCCAGGGCGACTCCGAGGATCCGGAGGGTCGAGGAGGAGCCCGAGGCTCTGGCGACCGAGGGGGAGGCGGAGCTCCAGAGGTCCACGGTGGAACAGGAGCAACCGAGGACAAAGGTGGAGCTGGAGGGAGGGAGGAGCCCAACGGAGCCGGTGGGATGGAGCGACGAGGCAGAGCCGGAGGAGCGGAGTCTTGAGACGAAGGCGGGACAACGACCGACCAAGGTGGAGCCGGAGGGACGAGGGAGCCCGGTGGAGCTGGTGGGCCGACGGGCGACGGTGGAGATGAGGGAGCTGAGAGCCGGGGTGGAGCCGCTGGGTCGGAGGACCGAGGCGGAGTCTGGGACTCAGAGGCCGGAGGTGGAGATGAGGGATCCTCCAACCACGACACCGATGGGAACTGGCAGACCTGCAGTGAACCCGCCGCACTGATGGTGGGCTGAGGGTGAGCAGATGGGCTGCCAGGAGACAGCGGTGGTGGGACTGAGGCTGCAGAAACAATAGACAGAGGGAGGGTGGGTGGGAAATCCAGGCAGTCAGGTAATTTAGATGGTGGAAGAAGAGCGGGCATGTCTTCATATACATCTTCAAAGAAATTAGTCACATCTTGTTCTAGTTTGTCAGGCAGTTTGGATGGTGGAAGAAGAGCGGGCATGTCTTCGTATATATCTTCAACAAAATTAGTCAAATCTTGTTCTAGAACAATTAGTCCCAGATCCAGGCGTTGCTCACCCTCAGCGGTGGTGCAGTGGGCGGTGCTGTCCTCAGCACCCTCACGCCCATCAGGAATGTCCACCGTCGCAGGCTATGTGGCCGGCTCACGCACCTGGTCAGACAGAAGAGGCTCTGGCTCCTGGGCGATCCACAGTCCTGTCGCTCCACATGGCTATGACTCGGTCACGCTGGGCTCTGGCTCTCCGTCCACGGTGGGCTCGGGCTCATGCTCCGCGAAACGGGGTGATGGTTGGCTGGATTCTGGGTCTGGAGTGGGGCTGGTGTCATCCTCCGTGGTCCACGAAGATCTGCTGGACACCAGCACCCACTCAACATAAGCGGCGAGGCTCTCTCGAGGACCATTTCCAGATAGCTGAGCTCGTGTGGTCGGGTTAAGTCCAGTTAGATAGAACGAGCAAATGCTGCTGACCGGGTAGTGTATCATGGAGGCGAGGTACATAAAGTCCTTAGTGTGGTCCTCGAGAGAACGATTCCCCTGCTCCAGGATAGGGAGGAGGACGGTAGGGAGATCCATAACGGTGAAAAAACAGAAAATAAAACACGGAATTAAAAAAACGAAAAGAAAACGTGGGGAAAACGCCGCTAAACTTTTGTGGTCCGATCTTCAGTCACGGATTGAGTGTGGCAAGGAAACGAACGACGACGAGAGTAAAACGAACAGGTATCTTTAATCAAATCCAAACTGGTAATTCCAACAATGACAGGAGAACACACAACCAAAATAACCTTGAGATCAGACAACGGAACTAGAACTGAGAACAACTTATAAAGGGGGGTGAATCAGACACAGACAGGTGAAGCAAATTAACCAATTAGGACATAATGAGGGCAGAAAGAACCAAATATGGGCACAACAGGAAAAACAAACATAAACAGTCCAAATGGCACACAACTCTCTGACAATTGTTGGGCTTTCTTGTGTGCTACTGTATATGCTTGAGGGGAATAGTGGCTCGGAATTCGGAAGAATGAAAGTCAACAGCAAGACGACACATTTCTGTAATGTCATCTGCTTATATTGTGCCACTGAACAATTTCGTCATGGTAAATCCAAGGAAGACAAGGGAGATGACGGAATCCACAATAATAACTTTATTATAATCAAAAATGGAATACGACAGGGAAATGAACAGAGGCGACATTAAACAATAGCAGACAAACCAAACGGGAGAACACAGGACTATAAATACTAACAAAGTAATCAGAGAGAAACAGAAACAGGTGTGAAGCTAAATGGTAATTGACAAATGAGAAAAGGAACAGAACTAAATAAGAACCAAATGGCAAACATGAACAAAGGCTGGGGGGGAAATGCGGAACACAAAGTCCAAACCCTGACAGTTTAAAAAAAAAAAAAACAATTAGTGCATCCATATCAGTGAGTGATGTAAAACGTGACCTCACCTCACCAACACTGCCTTCACCCTCTTATTCAAGTGAAAACTGAAAGCTGTTTTTTTTTTATTTTTTTTTAAGTTGTTGATAAAAGCTGGGTCATTTCTTCTTAGTATTTCTGTCTCTATATCGATTATCTCTTTCCAGAGCTTGAATGGTCTCTCTTTGAGTGGTAGTGCAATATGCAATGTACTGTTGACAGCAAAGCTTTATTTGAGTTTTACCAACCTTCCACCATTGTTTTAAAAGGGGTCATATGATACGGTTTCCTGTTTTCCTTTGTCTTTGGAGTGTTACAATCTGTTAGGTTTGTGCATATAAAAGATCTGTAAAGTTGCAAAGCTAAAGTCTTAAACCCAAAGAGATATTTATTATAAAAGTTAAGACTCAGTCACGCCTTCCTAAAACGGCGCGTTCAAACACTTCCCCACATGTTTACATCACAGTGTGGGTAGATTTGCATAACAACGCCTATATGTATATGCAAAGAAAGGAGGTGTAACTTTTTATACCGGCTGTAGTATTGTTGAAGCTTCCACCATGCTGTGGAGACGCTGTGTGTTTCATTGCGAAAGTGAAAATACTTTGTTTAGCCTTCCAAATGAGGACACAACTAGAAATCAGTGGTCAAGTTATTTTTACAAGACTGTTCCAGAACAGTACAATGCAAATACTCAAGTGGGTGCTGCGCATTTTACAGAGGACTGTTTCCTGAATCTGAGAGAGTAGAGTACAGTGCCAGCTGTACAGAAAGGGTTAAGGCTATAAATGTCACGTTCGGTGTACGGAAAAATGGTCCGGGTCCAAAATGCAGGAAAGGAAATATTTTAATGAAACTAAACACAAATGAACATAAACCAAAAGGCCAACACGGCACAACACGACTGGAAACAAGGATCAAAACCAAACCGAACCGAAACACACACGAAGACAATAGACAATGCAGACCTGAACAGGAGTGAGAAGTGAGAGTTCTTATACAATAGTCCAGAGTGTGAACAGCTGTGAGCGTAATCAGTGCAAATGACAAGACAGACGTGAACAATCAGGGGAGTGCAGTGCAAGGGGAACAGCGACCTCGAGAGGCTGAGGGAAGACCCACAGCCCCGATCATGACAGTACCCCCTCCCTACGGAACGGCTTCCAGACGTTCCCAAAGTCTGGAGGGAGGAGGTACGGAGGAAGGCAACTCAGGGGGAGGGACGGCGGGCCAGGCCCGTGCAGCGCAGTCACCACCGCGTCAGGAACAGAGAGAGCGGTCACTGCCGCGTCCGGAACAGAAGGCACGGTGAGGGCCGCGTCCGGAACAGAGAGCGCGGTCGCCGCCGCGTCCGGAACAGAGAGCGCGGTCACCGCCACGTCAGGAACAGAGAGAGCGGTCCCCGCCGCGTCCGGAACAGAGAGCGCGGTCGCCGCCGCGTCCAGAACAGAGAGAGCGGTCACCGCCGCATCCGGAACAGAAGGCACGGTGAGGGCCACGTCAGGAACAGCGAGCGCAGCCGCCTCCGCGTCAGGAACGGAGATAGCGGTCGCCGCCGCATCCGGAACGGAGATAGCGGTCGCCGCCGCATCAGGAACAGAGATAGCGGTCGCCGCCGCGTCAGAAACAGAGATAGCGGTCGCCGCCGCGTCCAGAACAGAGAGCGCGGTCACCGGCGCATCCGGAACAGAGAGCGCGGTCACCGCCGCGCCCGGAACAGAGATAGCGGTCGCCGCCGCATCAGGAACAGAGAGCGCGGTCGCCGCCGCGTCCGGAACAGAGAGCGCGGTCGCCGCCGCGTCAGGAACAGAGAGCGCGGTCGCCGCCGCGTCAGGAACAGAGATAGCGGTCGCCGCCGCATCAGGAACAGAGAGCGCGGTCGCCGCCGCGTCCGGAACAGAGAGCGCGGTCGCCGCCGCGTCAGGAACAGAGAGCGCGGTCGCCGCCGCGTCCGGAACAGAGAGCGCGGTCGCCGCCGCGTCAGGAACAGAGAGCGCGGTCGCCGCCGCGTCCGGAACAGAGAGTGCGGTCGCCGCCACGTCCGGACCGGAGATAGCGGTCGCCGCCGCGTCAGGAACAGAGATAGCGGTCGCCGCCGCCTGCCCGAGGAAGAGCGTCTCCGCCCCCGCCAGAAAGCAGGGCCGCATCTGCGCAACCTCGGCCCTACAGGCGTCCATCCCCGCCAGACAGGCGTAGATGAGCTCGAAACGGGCAGCCGACGCCGCCTCAAAGGACATTCCCGCCGTGTCGGGAAAAGAGCGGGTGGTCGCCGCCCCCAAACGCGCGTCCGCCGTCGCCAAACGGGGAAGCTTCGCCTCCCCGAAAAAAATCCTCCCCGCTGGACCCATCTTGGAGGTCTGCATTCTGTCACGTTCGGCGTACGGAAAAATGGTCCGGGTCCAAAATGCAGGAAAGGAAATATTTTAATGAAACTAAACACAAATGAACATAAACCAAAAGGCCAACACGGCACAACACGACTGGAAACAAGGATCAAAACCAAACCGAACCGAAACACACACGAAGACAATAGACAATGCAGACCTGAACAGGAGTGAGAAGTGAGAGTTCTTATACAATAGTCCAGAGTGTGAACAGCTGTGAGCGTAATCAGTGCAAATGACAAGACAGACGTGAACAATCGGGGAGTGCAGTGCAAGGGGAACAGCGACCTCGAGAGGCTGAGGGAAGACCCACAGCCCCGATCATGACAATAAAGTGGGGCAGTTCCAACATTGCAAGGACAGTCTGGCGCTTCTGACTTACGGTCTGTAAGTGTTTTCATATTTAAAGAATTTGCTACTGACTAATCAAACATGAGTTTTGAGCAATATAGAGTAGTGCTTGTTGTTTGTCTTGCTATGATCACAAACGCAAACATGGTGTTATATTTACGTCACGCGACATACTGTCTTTTTACGTGTTGCATTCCGTTGCATTGTAAGTCATTATAATCAGTAGTTATGTCCTGACTGGATGCAACGAATGGTGATCAGAAAAGGTCATAGAAACCTATAGGAGAAATACAGCAATCCATAACCCTATTAACTTACAGCAACATAGATAGACATAAGACCGGACAGAGAACCAAGGAACAAACAGGAACTAATATACAGAGGATAAATACAAAACACAGGTGCAGGAAGTAATCAATTAACTTAACAAGACCAGGAAACAGACCATATAAGGAAACTCAGGAACTAAAGCAGAGGGAAAAACATGGAACACAAGTCCACAACACTGACAATTGTCCAGAATTTTAACCCATGTACAGGTGCATCTCAATAAATTAGAATGTTGTGTAAAAGTTCATTTATTTCAGTAATTCAACTCAAATTGTGAAACTCGTGTATTAAATAAATTCATTGTACATAGACTGAAGTAGTTTAAGTCTTTGGTTCTTTTAATTTTGGCTCACATTTAACAAAAACCCACCAATTTACTATCTCAACAAATTAGAATATGGTGACATGCCAATCAGCTAATCAACTCAAAATACCTGCAAATGTTTCCTGAGCCTTCAAAATGGTCTCTCAGTTTCACTAGGCTACACAATCATGGGGAAGACTGATCTGACAGTTGTCCAGAAGACAATCATTGACACCCTTCACAAGGAGGGTAAGCCACAAACATTAATTGCCAAAGAATCTGGCTGTTCACAGAGTGCTGTATCCAAGCATGTTAATAGAAAGTTGAGGGGAAGTAAAAAGTGTGGAAGAAAAAGATGCACAACCAACCGAGAGAACCGCAGCCTTGAGAAGCTTGTCGAGCAAAATCGATTCAAGAATTTGGGTGAATTTCAGGCTGGGGTCAAGGCATCAAGTGCCACCACACACAGACGTGTCAAGGAAGTTGGCTACAGTTGCTGTATTCCACTTGTTAAGCTACTCCTGAACCACAGACGACGTCAGAGGCGTCTTACCTGGGCTAAGGAGAAGAAGAAATGCACTGTTGCCCAGTGGTCCAAAGTTCTCTTTCCAGATGAGAGCAAGTTGTATTGTATTTCATTTGGAAACCAAGGTCCTAGAGTCTGGAGGAAGGGTGGAGAAGCTCATAGCCCAAGTTGCTTGAAGTCCAGTGTTAAGTTTCCACAGTCTGTGATGATTTGGGGTGCAATGTCATCTGCTGGTGATTGTCCACTGTGTTTTTTGAAAACCAAAGTCACTGCTTTCTTCTGCTGACCAGCTTTTTAAAGATGCTGATTTCATTTTCCAGCAGGATTTGGCACCTGCCCACACTGCCAAAAGCACCAAAAGTTGGTTAAATTACCACGGTGTTGGTGTGCTTGACCAGCCAACTCACCAGACCTGAATATCTATGGGGTACTGTCAAGAGGAAAATGAGAAACAAGAGACCAAAAAATGCAGATGAGCTGAAGGCCACTGTCAAAGAAACCTGGGCTTCCATACCACCTCAGCAGTGCCACAGACTGATCACCTCCATGCCATGCCGAATTGAGGCAGTAATTAAAGCAAAAGGAGCCCCTACCAAGTATTAAGTACATAAACAGTAAATGAACATACTTTCCAGAAGGCCAACAGTTCCTTAAAAATATTTTTTTTATTGGTCTTATAAAGTATTCTCATTTGTTGAGATAGTGAATTGGTGGGTTTTTGTTAAATGTGAGCCAAAATCATCACAATTAAAAGAACCAAAGACTTAAACTACTTCAGTCTGTGTACAGTGAATTTATTTAATACACGAGTTTCACAATTTGAGTTGAATTACTGAAATAAGTCAACTTTTCTACGACATTCTAATTTATTGAGATGCACCTGTATAATGTTTGTTTAGTGAATGCTTAATTCTCCATATATCTAAAAGTTCAGCCTCTTTCTCCAATCTTGACAATCTTGATTGTTACGGTCAACACTGAAGCACTCTGTACAATTCCAGTCTTCACCAATAATAATGCCTCCATCGCGAAAATATTGTCTTCAGACATTATTCAATATACTACACTGTAGTCGCTCATGTCTCTAATTTGGTGCATAAATATTTATGAAATAGATTTTCATCCATTCAATATTAGTTTTAACAAGAACAAGATGGCCTCTTCTCCTTTCAAGCCTCAAAAGATCCATATAGGTGTTTTAGAAGGATACAGTAAAAAAACAGCAAAAGAAAACAGCAGGAAAGAAAGACAAGATCACCATGTTATGCATGGCTAACGACATACAAAAAAGCCTTTAGGCTCTTCTTTTTATCTGCCCTTCTACATTTTCCAATAACTATAAAATGTTTTTTGTTTGTTTTTTTTTAAACAAAAATGTTTCTTTTCACTTTTGCAGAAACATCACTGACCTCTCAAATTTATTAACATCAGGAAAAAAATGCCCATGTGCTTCCATAGTGGACGGCGTCACAAAAAGAATCGCTTACCTTTGATGAACCTGCTTGTTCCTCCTGAGTAGTATGCTCCACCACAACCACTTCTTCTTCTCCTGAGACAATGGGCCTATTCCCTGGTTCACACTCTCTATTGTGTGGGCATGCAAACTTTTTATGGCCTAAATTAATGCATTTGAAGCACCTTAAACTACAAGTTGTTGTATACACCATATAGGTTTTCCCTTCGTGTCGTACTCAGAATGAAATATCTAACATATTTTCTGTGGAATCTAGAAACATAAACGCCTGTCTTCTGAAAGATTTAACATGCCTCAGGGACAGGTGTTTACAGCCCAGCGTAATCATCTTGAAACCACTGGTAAATTTGCCAAACCGAACTAATTCCCGCTCCAATGTATCATCGAGAATAAAGGATGGAACATTCAATACCGTAACTTTCGCTGTTGGAGCATATAACGGGGTAACCCGAACAAAGTTGTCAATTAAAGAGACCGTTCTCAATTAATTGGTTAACAAGATTTTGTTCTTTCAAGAACACTACTATGGTTCTATTCATACGAAAAGCGTATGAATAGATATTCTCATGTCCTACTTCCCTGCAAAATGAGCACATCCACTGTGACGCCATCCTCCGGCACACAGCTGAAGCCATTGCACAAGGACAAAGACAGCATCCCCTCATGAGATACCAAACCTCCCTGCGCAATATCTACAACAAAAAGTCAAGTCAAGTCAAGTCACCTTTATTTATATACAGCTTATAACAATACAGAATTGTGACAAAGCGGCTGTACCGTATTAATAGGAAATAGTACATCGATAATGCACAACAGTAAGAGCAACAGTAAACACTCAATCTTCAGTTAAAGGAAGTT
Source organism: Labeo rohita (assembly GCF_022985175.1). Lineage (NCBI taxonomy): Eukaryota > Metazoa > Chordata > Actinopteri > Cypriniformes > Cyprinidae > Labeo > Labeo rohita. The sequence goes on along the minus strand of NW_026129733.1, from coordinate 544,482 downwards.
CATCATTGAATTCAATGATGTCATCATCCAGTTCAGTTCAGTTCAAATAGTATACAATATCGTTTGAGAAATAAGTGTCCCCAACTAAGCAAGCCAGAGGCGACAGCGACAAGGAACCAAAACTCCATCAGTGACAGAATGGAGAAAAAAGCCTTGGGAGTAACCAGGTTCAGTTGGGGACCAGTTCTCCTCTGGCCAGATGAAGAGGACTCATCTGGTTCCCGTGGTCTTGTGCCGATGGCTGTCTAGGTGACGAGCTCTTCACTGGAGATCCATCTCTGGGGCTCATCTAGTTGATGTGGTCTCCGCTGACATTCAGGGCTGTAGAAGTCGTCTCTAGGTGCTGTGTACGGACTGGATCCGGGGGACTGCAGTGACCATCTGATCTGGATACAGACTGGATCTGGTGGTTAAGGTGACTTCAGAATAAGAAAGAAACAGACTAGTATTAGCGTAGATACCATTCTTCTTACGATGCACTGAGTAAATCGGGTGTTATGGGAAGTGTTCCCGGTTCTGGTTGACCTAATTAATGCAGCCTAACAATCCTTTAACAGATATGAATTATAGAAATATGCTGATGTGTTATGTGTAAGACAGGTTAAAGAGATGGGTCTTTAATCTAGATTTAAACTGACAGAGTCCGTCTGCGAACAGTGTTGGGTAGATTCTTCCAGAGTTTGGACACTAAATAAGAAAATGATCTGCCGTCCGCGGCAGATATTTGATATTTTGATATTTTAGGTATTAGGGTTAGGGTTAGAGTTTTGAGAATGCAGCAGATGTACTGAGGAGCTAAACCATTTAGGATTTTATAAGTAATTAGCAAGATTTTAAAATCTATACAATGTTTGAAAGGAAGCCAGTGCAGTGTTGACAGAACCAGGCCAATATGGTCATACTTTCTGGTTCTAGTAAGAACTCTAGCTGCTGCATTTTGGACCAGATGGAGTTTGTTTATTAAGCGTGCAGAACAACCACCCAATAAAACATTACAATAATCTAACCTTGAGGTCATAAACACATGAATTTGACATTGAAAGCATAGGTCGTAATTTAAATATATTTTTGAGATGGAAAAATGCAGTTTTGCAAATATTAGAGATGTGGTTTTCGAAGGAAAGATTGCTATCAAATAGGACACCTAGGTTCCTAACTGATGATGAAGAATTGACAGAACAGCCATCAAGTATTAGACAGTGTTTTAGGTTATTACACACAGGTTTTAGGTCCAACAATTAGCATAATTAGTTTTTTCAGAATATAGCAGTAAGAAATTACTCATCATCCAGTTTTTATATCAACTACACAATCCGTTTTTCAAATTTCTATGTTTTGCCGGGCCACAAAGAAATATAGAGCTGAGTATCATCAGCATAACAGTGAAAGCTAACACCATGTTTCCTGATGATATCTCCTATGGGTAACATGTAAAGCGTAAAAAGTAATGGCCCTAGTACTGAGCCTTGCGGTACTCCATACTGCACTTGTGATCGATATGATACCTCTTCATTTACTGCCACAAATTGATGGCGGTCAGATAAGTACAATTTGAACCATGCCAATACACTACCACTAATGCCAACATAATTTTCAAGTCTGTTCAAGAGAATGTTGTGGTCAACAGTGTCAAACGCAGCACTAAGATCCAGTAGCACTAATAGAGAGATGCAACCACGATCGGATGACAAGAGCAGATCATTTGTAACTCTAAAAAGAGCAGTCTCAGTACTATGATACAGTCTAAAACCTGACTGAAAATCCTCACAGATATCATTTTTCTGTAGGAAGGTACATAATTGTGAGGATACAACCTTTTTTAATATCTTTGACAGAAAAGGGAGATTGGTCTGTAATTAATTAATTTGTTGGGGTCAAGTTGTGTTTTTTTTAATGAGAGGCTTAATAGCAGCCAGTTTGAAGGTTTTGGGGACATATCCCAATGACGATGAAGAATTAATAATATTCAGAAGAGGACCTATGACATCTGGAAGCAAGTCTTTTAGTAGCCTAGATGGAATAGGGTCTAGCATATATGTTGTTGGTTTAGATGATTTAACAATTTTATAAAATTCTTCCTCTCCTATAGTAGAGAATGGGTGGAATTGTTCCCCAGGAGATCTATAGTATCAATCTTGGAAGTTAAGTAGTTCATAAAGTTATTACTGCTTTGCTGAGGGGCAAAGTCAACGCCTGTTGGTTCTTTATTTTTCATTAACTTAGCCACTGTATTGAATAAATACCTAGGGTTATGTTTGTTTTCTTCTAAAAGATTCGACAAGTAATCAGATCTTGCAGTTTGTAACGCTTTTCTATAGGATAGGGTACATTCACGCCAGGCGGTACAAAAAACCTCTAGTTTTGTTTTCCTCCAGCTGCGCTCCATTTTCCGGGCTGCTCTCTTTAGGACGTGAGTGTGCTCGTTATACCACGGGGTCGGACTGTTTTCCTTAATCTTCCTTAGGCGCAGAGGAGCGACCGTATCTAGAGTCCTAGATAGGATAGTTTCTGTTACATCATCAAGTTTTTCTGAGCTATTGGACATGCTGAGGAATTCAGATAAGTCAGGAAGCTTACTTAGAAAGCAGTCTTTTGTAGGTAGAAGTGATGGTTCTACCATACTTGTAATAAGGAGTTGAATTTACAGTTTTTTGTTACTAACATCAATTCCACATGACAGTATTAAGTCTAGAGTATGATTTCGACAGTGAGTGGGTCCTGACATCTGTTGCCTAACCCCAATAGAGTTCAGAATGTCTATAAATGCTGCTCCCAGTGCATCGTTTCCATTATCAACATGGATGTTAAAGTCACCCACTATCAAACGAGTTATACTCAAAGCCTGTTCTCTGAGAAACACTGAAAATATTGCTATAAATTGTAGAAACACCTCCCCCTTTATCTTTTAGACGTGGCTCATATTTATAACAGTAATCTTGAGGGGTGGACTTGTTTAAGATAATGTAATCATCTGGTTTGAGCCAGGTTTCTGTCAAACAGAGCACATCTAGGTTATGATTAGTGATCATATCATTTACAAGGAGTGCTTTTGTAGAAAGAGACCTGATATTCAATAAGACAAGTTTTATCATTTGTTTCTCTGTATTATATACATTTTATATTTGTTGGACATCAATTAGATTGTTACTCTTAAATTGGTTTGGACATTTTTTGTATTTTCTAGCTTGGGGAACAGACACAGTCTCTATAACATGATATCTAGGTGAAAGGCTCTATGTGTGCTGAGAATTAACTGATTTCGGTGACGTGAGTCGGCTAGCAGATGGTTGGTTTAGCCAGTCTGTCTGCTTCCTGACCTGGGCCCCAGGTCAGGAAAACGACTAAGGCTAAACCAGACTAGGTAAATTCACATGGGTCAGGTCGCATCCAACACCACTCTCAACCCACTTTCCAGCATGCATCTCGATCGAGAGAGAGAAATTCTGTTGTGTGATCTTTATTGATGTTTGCTCACTTAGCACATGCATTGTTTGGATTAAAACTAATTCGTAAATATATATAAAAAATGTATAGAGGCATTCACTATAAACGTAACTGATTTTCAACCTTAAGCATACATGACTTTATGGTGAAAGTAAAACTAGCAGCCTGTGGGAAATGCACTAGGCTGTATACTGTACTTGTCTCTCTCATTCTGCAACATTACAAATACGTGCACATTTTTTGCTTGCTACATGAGTGTTTCTGCATTATATGAGTCACTTTGGATTACAGCCCAAATCACAGCATGTTTCAGATGAAAAATACATGACTTATATTACTGAAAATATCACAGTTAAGAGATTTATAACGAGTGCTTCCCTGCATTATTACAACAATGCATGAACCTGGTTGACAGCATGCCAAGGAGACTACAGGCTGTCACTGAAGCAAAGGGTGGTCCGACAAAGTATTGTTAGTTGTGTGAATATTGTCATACGAACAGTTGTCTGAATAGTTTGTTGTTGATTGTAATCCATTGCATACTTTTCTATTGTTTATTTATTTTTTTATTTTTTTTAAACTGTAGCGAATTAACTGTGATAATGTGAGCAATGTTGTCTGATAATATGAGAAAAGGTATCTAAATAAATTTTGGTTTGACTGTATCTATTTGATAAATGAAGTTAGCCAACTAGCATTATACATATTCTTTTAGTTTCTGTACCCAATATTTTACAAATTTACCAGTAAATTTAAAAATATCGGTATCTGTACTCAGAATCGGCAAATACCAAAAATAAAAGTATTGGTATCAGGCAAGTACTGGAGAAAGTGGTATCGGTGCATCCCTAATTAGAACACTTATGTGTTAATGTAACTAGCCAAAACACTATTACTATACACTTGCATCTACAGTTAAAGTACATGCAACATACATAGACTTATATCACTTTGCATCATTGACAACAGGCTCTATCCACCCCCTCCTTTTTACAGTCTGATGCAAGCATCATAAGAACTAGAATGTGCTGGTCCTAAGCAACAACTAGCTCCTGCTCAAGACCAGTACATGACCAGCTTAAACCAGCAGCCATGCTTCAAAACATACTGTCACGGGAGGTAAAGGATATCTGGGTCCAAATGCAGGGGAAAAATAATTTAATGAAACAAAACACAAAAGAACGTAAACCAGAAGGCCAACACGGCACAACACAAACTGGAAACAAGGATCAAAAATCAAAACCGAACCGAACACACACAAGGACAAAAGACAATGCAGACCTGAACAGGAGTGAGAAGTGAGAGTTCTTATACAATAGTCCAGAGTGTGAACAGCTGTGAGCGTAATCAGTGCAAATGACAAGACAGACGTGAACAATCAGGGGAGTGCAGTGCAAGGGGAACAGCGACCTCGAGAGGCTGAGGGAAGACCCACAGCCCCGATCATGACAGTACCCCCTCCCTACGGAACGGCTTCCAGACGTTCCCAAAGTCTGGAGGGAGGAGGTACGGAGGAAGGCAACTCAGGGGGAGGGACGGCGGGCCAGGCCCGTGCAGCGCAGTCACCGCCGCGTCAGGAACAGAGAGAGCGGTCACCGCCGCGTCCGGAACAGAAGGCACGGTGAGGGCCGCGTCAGGAACAGCGAGCGCAGCCGCCTCCGCGTCAGGAACGGAGATAGCGGTCGCCGCTGCATCAGGAACAGAGATAGCGGTCGCCGCCGCGTCAGAAACAGAGATAGCGGTCGCCGCCGCGTCCGGAACAGAGAGCGCGGTCACCGCCGCGTCAGGAACAGAGAGAGCGGTCACCGCCGCGTCTGGAACAGAGAGAGCGGCCACCGCCGCGTCAGGAACAGAGAGAGCGGCCACCGCCGCGTCAGGAACAGAGAGCGCGGTCACCGCCGCGTCAGGAACAGAGAGAGCGGTCACCGCCGCGTCCGGAACAAAGAGCGCGGTCACCGCCGCGTCAGGAACAGAGAGAGCGGTCACCGCCGCGTCTGGAACAGAGAGAGCGGCCACCGCCGCGTCAGGAACAGAGAGAGCGGTCACCGCCACATCCGGAACAAAGAGCGCGGTCACCGCCGCGTCAGGAACAGAGAGAGCGGTCACCGCCACGTCCGGAACAAAGAGCGCGGTCATCGCCGCGTCCGGAACAGAGAGCGCGGTCGCCGCCGCGTCAGGAACAGAGATAGCGGTCGCCGCCGCGTCCGGAACAGAGAGCGCGGTCACCGCCGCGTCAGGAACAGAGAGAGCGGTCACCGCCGCGTCCGGAACAGAGAGAGCGGCCGCCGCCGCGTCAGGAACAGAGAGAGCGGTCGCCGCCGCGTCCGGAACAGAGAGAGCGGTCGCCGCCGCGTCCGGAACAGAGAGAGCGGTCGCCGCCGCATCCGGAACAGAGAGCGCGGTCGCCGCCGCGTCAGGAACAGAGAGAGCGGTCGCCGCCGCGTCCGGACAGGAGATAGCGGTCACCGCCGCGTCAGGAACAGAGAGAGCGGTCGCCGCCGCGTCCGGAACAGAGAGAGCGGTCGCCGCCGCGTCCGGACAGGAGATAGCGGTCGCCGCCGCGTCCCGGAACAGAGAGCGCGGTCACCGCCGCGTCAGGAACAGAGAGAGCGGTCGCCGCCGCCTGCCCAAGGAAGAGCGTCTCCGCCCCCGCCAGAAAGCAGGGCCGCATCTGCGCAGCCTCGGCCCTACAGGCGTCCATCCCCGCCAGACAGGCGTAGATGAGCTCGAAATGGGCGGCCGACGCCGCCTCAAAGGACATTCCCGCCGTGTCGGGAACAGAGCGGGTGGTCGCCGCCCCCAAACGCGCGTCCGCCGTCGCCAAACGAGGAAGCTTCGCCTCCCCGAAAAAAATCCTCCCCGCTGGACCCATCTTGGAGGTCTGCATTCTGTCACGGGAGGTAAAGGATATCTGGGTCCAAATGCAGGGGAAGAATAATTTAATGAAACAAAACACAAAAGAACGTAAACCAGAAGGCCAACACGGCACAACACAAACTGGAAACAAGGATCAAAAATCAAAACCGAACCGAACACACACGAGGACAAAAGACAATGCAGACCTGAACAGGAGTGAGAAGTGAGAGTTCTTATACAATAGTCCAGAGTGTGAACAGCTGTGAGCGTAATCAGTGCAAATGACAAGACAGACGTGAACAATCAGGGGAGTGCAGTGCAAGGGGAACAGCGACCTCGAGAGGCTGAGGGAAGACCCACAGCCCCGATCATGACACATACCTAACCAGCATATGCTGTTTTTATTTTGTTTTGTTTTTTTCCCACAGGGACCAGCACCCAGTGAGCACACTCACCAGAGTACTAATCATCACAATCACTGCTTGCATATAAGCACACACCTCACACTCACGCTTTGTGTGTCTCAATTTGGGACACATCCTGAATACCTGCAATACTTGATTTGCGAACATCCATTGATCCTTGTCGTTATTCTCCAGGAATTTGTACTGTGATTCACAGTATTACTCAAGTGATCTCTCCTATGATTTTCAGAGTTACTGAAGCAGTCTCTTCTAGCCTTACATCTGGTCCTTGTCTAGGTACATATGTAACCTAGACAAGGACCAGATGTAAAAAAAAAAAAAAAAAAATCGGTGTTACTGATCTTTCGGGTCATTCGTCCCTTTCCAAAAAATTGTATACTTTATGTTATTAAGTATACTTGTCACGAATCTGGTCGGTGTCCCGCTGTCCGCTCACCGCCAGATGTCACTTGTCACAGATGTTGTCTTGTTAGCGTTCCCTAGTTTCCCGAGTTCCTAGTTTCCTTGTTCCCGTGTTTTGACTTCTCGCCTGGACTATCGTTTACTCTCTCTCTGGATTATCTGTATTGCTCCCGTTCGCTCCTGTTCGACCCCCGCCTGACTCACGGACTCCGATTGTGCTTCGCCTACAATATCCCTGTCTCCTATGTTGTTTGACCCTGCCAGTTCGACCATGTATCTGTCTCGTCCCTTCAATAAAAGCTTGCTTGTGGATCCGCTCGTCTCTCATCACTCACTCTCCGTTACAGAACAGTCCGTCAACACAGGATCCAGCAGCTTTCACCCCGGACATTCATTCGACATGGACACTGACAGAATTATTTTCCGGATCAGACAAGGACCACATTCACTCGAGCAATACATCCGTGAGTTTTTGGCTATTTCTAATTATTCCACCCTCCCGGACTGTACAATCATTGAAATATTTTGTGATGGATTAAATCAACCATTGAGGGGGAGGCTGAGACGAGAGGGTCCGCGTCAAGTTTCCAAGTTAAATCAAGCTGGAGCTGTGTTTCCTGCGTCAAGGCAAGTCAGAGCTGCTCTTCCTAAGGCAAGTCAAGTTAAAGCTATGTTTCCAGTGTCAAGTCAAGCTACTACTGTGGTTCCTGTGTCAAGTCAAGTTACAGCCATCATTCCCGAGCCAAGCACTGTCAAGATGGCCGCCACGCCAGAGCCACTGCACAAGATGGCTGCCACGCCAGAGCCACTGCACAAGATGGCTGCCACGCCAGAGCCACTGCACAAGATGGCCGCCACGTCAGAGCCTGCTAACGCCTCGTCAGCCCAGCCAGTGCCAGCTAACGCCATGTCAGCCAAGCCACAGCCTGCTCAGGCCATCTCAGTCAAGCCAAAGCCTGTTCACGTTGTGTTTTCTGCTCCTGAGTCTGCACCCATCATGGCTGGCCTTCCTGAAGCAGTTCCTGTGTCAAGCAAAGTCACAGCCGTGGTTCCTGAGTCAAGTCACGTCCCGCCTGACATCCCAAGATCGCAGCCTATCATGATGGCCCACGTGCTGGATACTCCTCTAGTGACGGTATGGGCAGCTAAAATGGCGCCTCCTAATGCCACGGCGGCTACCCCAGAGTCCGGTCAAGACACAGAGTCAAGCCAGGTCACAGCTGTGCCCCACGAGTCAAGCCATGTTGTTCCTGAGTCAAGTCACGTTACAGCTGTTGTTCCTGAGTCAAGCCATGTTGTTCAGGAGCCAAGTCCCGATACAACGGATCTCCATGAGCCAAGCCAAGCTGCTGCTGTTTTTCCAGAGCCAGGTCAAGCTTCAGCCACTGCTCCAGAGTCAAGTCAGGCTACGGCTGTAGCCTCCAAGTCCAGTCAGGCCTCCAAGTCCAGTCAGGCCTCCAAGTCCAGTCAGGCCTCCAAGTCCAGTCAAGCTTCCAAGTCCAGTCAAGCTTCCAAGTCCAGTCAAGCTTCCAAGTCCAGCGACGCCAAGGCTGTTGTCCCTGAGTCGAGTCATGTTGTTCCTGAGTCAAGTCATGTTACAGTGGATCTCCATGAACCAAGCCCTGTTACAGCTGGTCGTCACAAACCGAGTCAAGTTACGGCTGATCTTCATGAGCCAGGTCAATTCACTACTGATCTTCCCGAAGCAGGTCAAGTCACAGTTGGTCACCACGAACCAAGTCACGTCCCGCCTGACGCCCCAGTGCCTCGTCATGTCTCGTCTATTCGTCCAGAGCCGTGCCATGCCTCGTCTGATATCCCACGATCACGGCCTGTCATGATAGCCAGTGTACTGGACTCACCACAACCTCCCGCTGCTGCTCTTCCTTTAATGGCGGTTGCCATCTGGTGTGTGTGGGCTGCACACTGTGCCCCTGAGGTCACGTCTGTTCACAAGTCAGCTCCTGAGGCTACGTCTGTCCACCAGTCTGCTCCAGAGCTCCCGTCTGATCTCAAACCTGCTCCAGAGCTCCCGTCTGATCTCAAGCCTGCTCCAGAGTCCCTCTCTGATCTCAAGCCTGCTGCAGAGCTCTGAAGGGCTGCTCCGCCTCCTGCTCCGCCCTGGAGGACCGCTCCGCCTCCTGTTCCACCTCGGAGGGCTCCTGCGCCTCCTGCTCCACCCTGGAGGGCGCCCGCGCCTCACGCTCCGCCTCCGACTGTTGCACTACACCCTGGACTACATTCCCCATCAGCCATTACACTTCACCCGCGACCAATCAGCGGCGCTATAAAAGCCCTGGTCTGTTCCCTTGCAACCACGGACTGTTAGATTGTATTGTTGTCTTGTTAGCGTTCCCTAGTTTCCCGAGTTCCTAGTTTCCTCGTTCCCGTGTTTTGACTTCTCGCCTGGACTATTGTTTACTCTCTCTCTGGATTATCTGTATTGCTCCCGTTCGCTCCTGTTCGACCCCCGCCTGACTCACTCTCGTCACTCACTCTCCGTTACAATACTTAATAAAATAAAGTTCAAGTATATTTTTTAGTATACTTTATGTAATAATTATACAAATATCAGTGTACTAGTAGTATACTTGTAAGTGTACTATTTCAATACTCATTGGGAGTAAATTGGCCCACTTTCTAGTATAAAAAAATATACTTTTAAGTATACTTTAAGTATAACAGTAGTAAACATTGAGTACACAACTAGTTTACATCAGTGTTTTAGCTTGCCATGCAACTATACTAAAAGCTATTCCAAAACTGAATTTATTGGTATACTGATAGTTTACTAGATAAAAACTTGTAGAAGCATTTTAGTACACTTTGAAGTATAGTCCCAGTAAACTTCTAGTTTAGTAGCTTTATACTGCAAGTATACTCATAAGTTTTCTTTGAGTGAACTTTACATCATACTTTAAACATACTACTATGTCCCTATTAATTTACATATATATTGTGTTATATGAACATCTGAACATACAAAACATCAAAAGAAAGAACAGAATATCTGTTTGTAAACAAAAACATTGTATTCTAGCTTCATGCATTCTTTTTTAACACTTGAATGTTTTATAAATAAAAAATAAAGAAATAACATTTTGAACAAAAAGCTGAAAAAAAAGATTATGAATTGTTAATCAAACATAGATGAAACTGCGAAAAATTGACAGTCATTATTACCTCTTCATTAGTCAACATTTTATTCCACAACGTTACATAGTTTTAATGCTGTTTTATGTCTGATGACTGTGTTAGATTACATGTGGAAGCATCTGTTGTTTCAGTTTCTTACGAGTGTCCCCTACCTTGTAACAATGAAAACACAGATTCTAGGAGCACAAGTATAGCTCAAATATATGTACACTTTTTCTAAGTATAGGTCAAGTATACTTAAATGTCATTTTATGTATATTTCTGAGAAGTACATAAAAAGTAGACTAAAAGTATACTTTCCTATTTTATATTTAAAGAAGTATACTAATAGCGCACTTGAATAAACTTCTTTTTTGTAAGGGTCATTGGTTAGATGTGGAGAAAGCCGACTTCTCCAATCTGCATTACATACTAAAGACTGTATTTCATCACACAGTCATTTCATATGCAGACACCAGAATCATATCCTAATCACCTGATCTTGTCATTCTCTGTATCTCAGGTTCATGATGCTCAGTTTGGAGTTTGACCACAGCTGTCAGTATGACTATGTTGAAGTGAGGGATGGAGAGAGCTTGAACTCACGTGTGATTGGGCGTTATTGTGGAAATGAGCGACCACCTTCAATCAAAAGCACCGGCAGTTCCCTGCACATTCTTTTTATCTCAGATGGTTACAAGAACTTTGATGGGTTTTTTGCCATCTTTCAGGAAAGCTCAGGTAAGACAGTACTATCGGTATGCTGTTGATACAGTTCTTTTTCAGGTCAGTGCATGAAGCGAGTCATCTTACTAGCATGCTTCCTTGAAATCCTTGAAAGTTTGTGAATCTGAAAAAAAATTAATAAATAAATAAAAAATTTGAGGCCCTGAAAAGTTTTTGAAAATAAACATACATAGATACAGGTCCTTGAAAGTGCTTGAATTTATTTGTGCAAGAAGTTTTCTGGAAAAAAAATTACACATTATTCCCTTCGGTCCGCTGTGTTATTTCGCCAACACTTTGTGGTCTACGCATACTATCTTGCTTGATTTATGTTACGTCCTCTTTTCCCTGGACATGTCCTCTTTTTGGACCTAAAAAAAAAGCGTCCAGTGGCATTTCTAGATCGCCCAAAATGTCTGGGATTCAGATTTTTTTTGTATTAAAGCCCTACGTGGACTGTTTTCTTGATCCCGCTGAATTTCGGGCCATTACCACCTGCTCACACAATCATTCTAATATTAAATATCATTTTATTATATTAAAAAGTATTTAAATCTCTTTTGAATGAGCACCTATTCAATTTCAATTTCGCGATCACTCTGTATAAAGGGAGCACATCTTACAAGATTAGATATGAGTGCATTATCTGCTGAGCAGCAAATCCTCCAGCATGATTTGTCAGTCATCTCTCTATACTCTTGTCTTGATCCATGATCAGTTAAATCTGATTCTGTGTTGGATGCAGGGTTGCCAACTCCACATTTTTTGCACGGAATTGATATGGGATATGGTCATTGCACTACTTTGGGGGCTTTTTTATGCAAAACAGAAATACAACTAATAGATTATCAGATCTCTCATATAAATAAATGCAAAATGAAAAAAAGCTGTTTTGCATAGTTATGTTTGACACATGAAAACTGTAACTGTTACGAATCTGGTCGTGTCCTGTGGTCCGCTCACCGCCAGATGTCGCTCTCACCCTGTCACTTCTCACAGACTGTTGCTGTGCACCCCGGACTACTACTCCCATCACCCATTGCGCCTATTGCGTCGACTCCTGTGACCTATCAGAGACAGTATAAATACCTCGGTCTTCCTGTCACTCACGGCCGAGTATTGGATTGTGTTTTCGTTGTTTCCCAGTGTTTAGTTCTCTTGCCTGGCCTATCCCGTTTTTCCATGTCTTTGTCTGGAATTATCAATAAAAGTATGCATATGGATCCGCTCGTCTCTCGTCCCGTTCCCCTCGTTACAGAATACTCGGCCCCACAAGGATCCAGCAACTTTTTCCACGGACATCATCCTGGTATGGAGTATACTTATTTGACTGTGGGCTCGTCTTTCACGGTGGGTGTCGCTAATGAGGAACGCGATACCCCAGTGATGCCGGTCGCGCAACCCGCTCGCGGAGTGGCGGGCGCGTCGGAGCGCGCTCATATAATGGCGGCTACTGTGGAGCCGGCTCGCAAAATGGCGGCCGCGCCGGAGCGCGACGCCACGAACACGCCGGCCGCCTGGCCTGCTCACGACACGGCGGCCCTGCTGGAGCACGCTCAAGCAGGGGTGGCCGCGTTGGAACGGCTTCTCGAAATGGCGGCGAACGTGGAGCTCATTCGCAAAATGGCGGCGAAAACGGAGTCCCGTCACGTCACAGCTGCTATACCTGAGCCATATGAAGGTGCAGCTGTGTTTCCTGAGTTAAGTCAAGTTTCTAAGTCAAGTCAAGTTGCAGCTGCGTTTCCTGAGTTAAGTCAAGTTTCTAAGTCAAGTCAAGTTGGAGCTGTGTTTCCAGAGTTAAGTCAAGTTTCTAAGTCAAGTCAAGTTAAAACTGTGTTTCCTGTGTCAAATCAAGCCAAAACTGTTGTTCCTGTGTCAAGTCAAATTACAGCCATCTTTCTTGAGCCACTGCACAAGATGGCTGCCGCCATGCCCGAGTCTGCACGCAAGATGGCTGCCGCCACGCCCGAGTCTGCACGCAAGATGGCTGCCGCCACGCCCGAGTCTGCACGCAAGATGGCTGCCGCCACGCCCGAGTCTGCACGCAAGATGGCTGCCGCCACGCCCGAGTCTGCACGCAAGATGGCGGCCGCCACGCCCGAGTCTGCACGCAAGATGGCTGCCGCAACGCCCGAGCCTGTCGCAAAGATGGCCGCCATGCCAGAGCCTGTCGCAAAGATGGCCGCCACGCCAGAGCCTGTCGCAAAGATGACCGCTATCGCCCCGTCAGCCCAGCCAGCGCCTGCTAATGCCACGTCAGCCCAGCCAGCGCCTGCTAACGCCACTTCAGCCCAGCCAGCGCCTGCCAACGCCACGTCAACCCAGTCAGCGCCTGCCAACACCGCGTCTGATCCCAAGCCAACTCCTAAGCTCACGCCTGTTCCCGAATCAGCTCCAGAGATCACGCCCGTTCTCAAGTCAGCCTCTGAGGTCACGCCTGATCACAAGCCTGCGCCAGGGCTCCCGTCTGATCACAGGGCTGCGCCAGAGCTCTCGTCTGATCACAAGCCTGCGCCAGAGCTCCCGTCTGATCACAAGCCTGCGCCAGGGCTCCCGTCTGATCACAAGCCTGCGCCAGGGCTCCCGTCTGATCACAAGCCTGCTTCAGGGGTCCCGTCTGGTCTCAAGCCTGCTCCAGAGGTCCCGTCTGGTCCCAAGTCTGCTCCAGAGGTCCCGTCAGTTGGAGAAGCCGCGCCAATGCCTCCTGAGGTGTCAGCCGTGGCTGTGGATCCTCCCTTGGAGGTGGCGCCCCCCTACAAACTCTCTGCTTCTCCCCTCATTCTGTCTGCCTCCTCTGTCACTGTTCTCCCCAGGTCCCAGTCTATGACGCAGGTTCCTGCTCTGCCTCCTGTTCCGCCCCCGGAAGGCTGCTGCGCCTCCTGTTCCGCCCCGGAGGGCCGCTGCGCCTCCTGTTCCGCCTTCCGTTCCGTCCTGGAGGGCTGCTGCGCCTTCACCCTCTATTCTGTCTGCCTCCTCTGTCCCTGCTTTCCCCAGGTCCCAGACCGTGACACGGATTCCTGTTCCGCCCCGGAAGGCTGCTCCACCTCTTGCTCCGCCTCCGGCTCCGCCCTGGTGGGCTCCTCCGGCTCCGCCCTGGAAGGTTCCTGCTCTGCCGGTCCTGTCTCAATCACCGGGTCCTCCGCAGGGACCTGGCCCTCCGGCCCTTGCTCTGTCTAACCCCCGCCCCACCGCTCCCCTGGACTATGGTTTGTTTGGAGCGTCTGGAAGCCGCTCTTTGGGGGGCTATGTTACGAATCTGGTCGTGTCCTGTGGTCCGCTCACCGCCAGATGTCGCTCTCACCCTGTCACTTCTCACAGACTGTTGCTGTGCACCCCGGACTACTACTCCCATCACCCATTGCGCCTATTGCGTCGACTCCTGTGACCTATCAGAGACAGTATAAATACCTCGGTCTTCCTGTCACTCACGGCCGAGTATTGGATTGTGTTTTCGTTGTTTCCCAGTGTTTAGTTCTCTTGCCTGGCCTATCCCGTTTTTCCATGTCTTTGTCTGGAATTATCAATAAAAGTATGCATATGGATCCGCTCGTCTCTCGTCCCGTTCCCCTCGTTACAGTAACATTGTATCTAACAAGGTAACACAATGTAACTTTGGTCTTACTTGAAATGTGTCCCCACATTAAGTCCTTGAATTTGAGGGTATTGGACCTGGAAAGTCCTTGAAAAATCCTTGACTTTGAAGTTAACCAAGGTGTGGGAACCCTGTTAAACACTTTGAAATGTTATTTAACAAATGTAACATCTCAGGTTACGTACATAACCCTCTACGGTCTGAGGTGATTTTGGGGCCCTTTAGATGTTTTGACATGCCCTGACATTTGTGCTTATTTTAGCTGCTTATAAAATACTATTGGCCAACATGTTTTTTTGTTTGTTTGTTTGTTTCTGTATTCAGTACAAATTGTGCTGCAATAATATGTGAGCAAGATGGATGTTTGCATTTTTTAGAGAAAAAAAAAAAAAAAAAAAAGATTATGCGTGGTTAGTACGTTTTGGCAAAATAAATGTAGCTGAAATAAGGCCATGAAACTCACACCGAATAGTCCTGAACAAGGCTTTTGAGTAATCACTCTTGTAGGCTAGAATATTTACTTCAAAATGCTGTGAAAATTATCGTGCTTACTTTTTTGTAATAGAAAGGAAATATGCGAGGGAGTGACAATGGCCATGAATATTTAGTGATTCACACCTGAGAGACAAAAGGCTGTACCCTAATGGCCCATCAGTGTGACTGTCACTATGAGGCAGATAACAAAGAATGTGAGGAGAGTTAGATAATGGGGGTTTGGGGTCATTTGTATTTTATTTACAACACAATGGAGCTTATTTTACCATTGTAGATGTGTAGATGAACATCTGATATTGGTACAGTGCTCTCAGAGTAAAATAGTTTGAAGAGAGTCAGCAGGATTCATCAAAGGGTGGGCCCTCATAGCTCAAACTGGGATCAATAGGCTCATATCTAGCCCTCACAGTGACAGAAGCACTTCCTTGCTTGACCAGAAGGCAGCTCTAGATTAGAAGGAGCAGTTAAGCAGGATCTGATGAGAGACTGTCAACTGTTACAGCCGGACATAGTCTTATGCTCCCTGTCTTGATAGAGAGCATGGGTCCCGTTTAATCAGACCCAAAAGAACCTGTAGAAACAACGTGGCTTAATAAACAGGGGAGGTGCTTGCAGAGGTCCTAACCCTGTAACCAAGTCAGAGGTACAAAGACAGGTCCAAGAAACGCTGCGAAGAAAAGCTAGTCAGTGAGATCATGTAAAACTAGCAATAGAGATATGAAATTGAATGTACTTAGTAGATGTTTCAGGTTTTACTCTGGTTCAGCTCAGTTCAGGGACAAAAGCACAAGGAGGCTCACAAGCCAGTACTAGAGCACAGAGTCCCTGAAAGTAAAGGTTCGATGTTTTTTCAAAAGGGACTTGCTTATTTATTTATATCTTTGAATACCTGTTTAGAAGCCTTATTTGTCTTTTCAAGTCAAGTCACTTTTATTTATTTGGTGCTTTGCAAAGCATTTGACAGAAGCTTTGTCAAGCATCTTTACAGTGTTAAACAGGAAAACAGTGTGTCGATAATGCAAGAAAACAACAGTGTATATATACTATTCTCATTAGTTCATTATTAGTTAACTCCCATCACCTGTTTTGCCCTTGTCAGCTACCCTATTTAAAGTCTCCTTTCTGTTCAGTTTGCTGTCGGTTATTGTTTAGAGTCACATGTGTTTATGAGTCCAGCCCGGGGTCATCACATGTGAGTGTCACCAGCCCAGAGTCATCTCCCATCATGACCGCTAGCCCAAAGCCCAGCTGCCCGAGCCCACTGCAGATGGAGAGCCAGAGCCTGCCATGGTCATTGAGCAATCGCCATCAGGAGCAACAGAGCTGACGATCGCCCCAGAGCTAGAGCCCCAAACGTCTGACCAGGTGCAAGAGTTGACAGCTCGAGCGACGGCGGATACAGCTGTTGAGAACGTGGAGGCAATGGAAAGCCCCACCCACTGCACCACACTGAGGGTGAGTAAGAACTGGACTTGGGAGACTTAATAGACTTTCATTCAGAGATACCCATCCTTCTGTATTCACCCAAACTTTTAACCTGGGAAAATATCGCACCCAACCTCCCTCTCCCGCCTCCTCTCATTGATTTGTTCTCTTCCTCAATGCCCTTTCTGCTGGATCCTGTCAGCCCCTCTGCTCATCCTCAGCTCACCATCTGTGGCATGGGCTCGCCGCAGGTCTGCCCATCTCCAGCTCCGTTGGCGTTGAGTCTGGAAGATCCCTCAACTCCGCCTCTAGCCTCTGAGGCCCAGATTCTGTCTCGGTCCTGCGACCCAGTGGCCCCCTACCTCCACCTCGGGACTGCACTCCGGCTGCGCCTCGTCCCGTCGTCCCTCTGGTTCTGTTCGGCTCCTCCTTCCCTCCAGCTCCACCTCAGTCCTGTGCCGCTCTGGCCTTGCCGCAGGCTTCCTACGCCTCGGTTGCCGAAGCTACCTGTTCTGCCTTGGCCCTCCAGATCCTCGGCTTTACCCTGGCTTGTCGGCTCTCCATCTCCACCCCGGGCTCCCCCACCACCTGCTCCACCGTTGGTCGGCCCCCTGGAGTCATCAGTTGTTCCTCCACCATGGCTCCTCCCTCCATCGGCTCCACCGTGGGCCGTCACCATGACTGTAGCCCGGGCCTTGCCTGACTCATCCTGCACCTGGTCCTCCAGGAATCCTCCTTGGCTCCACCCTCCCTCACAGCCACCCTGGTCATCTGCGGCACGAGGCCTGTCTTTTTGGATTACCCTTTTCCTCGTCCCTTGGATTACATTTGCTGCTGATCGACCCTCGCCTGCCTTACAGATTATTATTGTGTCTTGCCCGCGTATACCTGTTTGCCGATGTTCGACCCTGCTTATGTTTGACCATATCTTTGTTTGTTCAATAAAGCTTTGCGTATGGATCCGCCTGCTTCCCGTCTCCCTTGCTCCATAACAGAATACTCGGCCCAAAAAGATCCAGCAGCTTTTCACAGACATTGGTAAGGTATGGACATAGCACGACTGTTATTAGCCCTCGAGCAGGGCACGCAATCGCTCAAGGACTATGTACAAGAGTATTTAAATCTCGCTTATTATTCTGATCTGCCGGACTGCGTGCTGATAGACTTTTTTTGCAAGGGTGTTTATCAGCCACTGAAATCATGGCTCATTCGCAAGGGTCCACATTCATCTCTCAGCCCGGTTCAGCCCGGTCAGTTTATGGACTTTGCTTTGCTGTGTCGAGGAGGACATTCAAGTGTTTAGATCGCTACTCCGGTGATTGAACCTGTTAGTGAAATGGCGGCCGCACCGGAGCACTCTCACATTATGGCGGCGACAACAGAGCCTGTTCACAAAATGGCAGCGACAGCAACGCTCTGTCATGTAACTGCTGCCATCCCCGAGTCATGTAAAGTCATAGCTGTTGTTCCTGAGTCAAGTCACAGCTGTTCTTCCTGTGTCCAGTCAAGTCACAGCTGTGTTTCCTGAGTCAAGTCAGAGCTGCTCTTCCTGATTTAAGTCAAGTTACAGCTGTTGTTCCTGAGTCAAAGTCACAGCTGATCTTCAAGAGCCAAGTCAAGTCACAGCTGGTCTTCAGGAGCCAAGTTATGTCTCGGCTGTTCGTCCAGAGTCAAGTCAAGTTTCAGCTGTTTGTTCAGGGTCAAGTCATGTCTTAGCTGGTCATCCAGAGTCAAGCCCCATCTCAGCTGTTCTTCCAGAGTCAAGTCACCTCTCAGCTGTTTATCCAGAGTCACGCCACGTCACATCTGATCATCCAGAGTCCCGCCACATCACGTCTGCTGTACCCAGATCGTCAAGGTCAGTCCTTCGTAGTCCCAGTCTGAGGGATCCTCTGCTGGTGTCTTCACATGGTGCTGGTATCCCTAAACCAGCACTCACCAACCCTCCTGTCCCAGAAGTAATCTCCTTGTCTGTAGCACTTTCCATATGGGGGATTGCTTTCTGGAACTCCAGAACCATTGACGCCCGCAGTAGGATCGCCAGAGGTGGCAGCTGAGGCTGCAGAACCTCCAGAGATGGCGGTGCCCGCTCCAGATCCTCCTGAGGTGGTGGCTATAGCTGCAGAACCTCCTGAGGCAGTACCGCTCACTTCATTTCTGGTCTCGGTAGTAGCTCCCCACTTCTGAACTCTTGTCCTGCCCTGTTATGGCTATGGAGGCCGTCAGTGAACTCTCTACCCATCCTGTCACGGCTATGGAGGCCATCATTGAACTCTCTGCCCCATCTGTCTCAGGCAAGGACGTCAACTATGAACTGTCTGCCTGTTCAGTCCCCACAGAGACTGCTAATAAGTCCACTGCGTTCCCTGTCTATGTCCTTGTTGCTCTGTCTGTCTCCTTCTGTCTCTGTTTTCCCCAGGTCCCAGTTTCTGCAGTGGGCTCCTGCTCCATCTGCTCCCCCCTGGTGGGCTCCTGGTCCATCCGTTCTACCCTGGTGGGGTCCTGGTCCGTCTGTTCCGCACGTGAGAGCTTCTGGTCTGTCTGTCCTGTTCTGGTGGCCCTCAGCCTTGCCTAATCCCTACGGATTACTCTTGTGTCTTGCCTGAATATACCTGTTTGCCAACGTTCGACCCTGCCTATGTTTGACCATGTCTTTGTTAGTTCAATAAAGCTTTGCGTATGGATTCACCTGCTTCCCGTCTCCCTCGCTCCGTAATAACGATAGTGCTTGCATGTTTTTTTTTTTTTTTTGTTTGTTTGTTTTTTTGCCTTCTCTGGTTTAAGAAGCTGTCTTTTACTTAACTTTACATTTAACTTGAAAAAAACAAGCCTCTGTCCCCTATCGTTTCCTATCAGCTTACATTGTCCAACTGAACCAAATGGTTTTAAATAAAAAGCAAAATGACAGTGGTGGCAGTGCCACAGTGGGCAAGCAATGTATTCAGTGTATGGTCGAACACCAGGTAATACCAACAACTGGAGCAAGCCTATTCTAAACCACCATCCAGTGTTTGTAATAACTGCAATCTCTTGTGGATTCTTGTTATTTAATGGTTTCCTTTTAATACAGCTAACTGCTGCACTTGCTTAGCATTTCTCATGTAAACATTCTTTATTATTAAAAATACCCAAAATCTCCCAAAAATCACATAGAAATCATATCCTATCATAATCGTGTTTATTAGCTTCATGTGCAGAAATGTGTTGTCTTCTACTGACGAAATAAACACAAAGAAGTACAATGTAACTCAGATGATGCTCTTTAATATACATCTGCAACAGCACAATCATCAATACACCTCTTCTCACACTTACACTCTCCCCTTACTTCTACCCCGCAGCGACGCCTAGTGTCAAAAATATAACATATTCCCCTTGTACTCAAGAACACTTTTTCCTTTAGAAATTCACAACTGAACACATTAATATGTAACTCGATTTCCAAACTCAATTCTTAAGCATAATTTAACATGTGATTCGTAGCATCTCAAATACAACAACAAACTTTAGCTTCAATTATTTGCATTTGGACCTTTAGTGCACATAGTCTTTTAACCATTTTGGAGGACACCTCACCCTCTGAGGACGGGTTCAATTACAATCACCAGGTCCAGTGTACCTGGACCTGCTCGTGAGGAAGCTGTGTAAGCCAATCAGCAACATCGACTCCTTTCGATCCCACAGAAGACAGCACCAGTTGTGAAGCATGCCATTTCTTTCCATTTGAAAGAATGAAAGTATTCTTTCCCACCTGCTTTCTGATCTCTTTTGGCTCTGAAAATCTTGGGCATCCTTTTGGTACGTGCCACGGAAGCTTAATGCGCACTTTGTCCCCTGTTTTAGAACCGTAGTACGTGCTCTGCGCTTTGTGTCAAACGACCTCCTCATCTTAGATTGTTGCCCGTGCACCCGATCTGTAAGCCCTTCCGATGGTAAAGAGGGCAAGACATCCAAGACATCCTCCCGTGCAACAATTCAAAAGGCGTCACGCCAGTTGTGGAATGTGGCGTTGCCTTATAGATGTGGAGGAATTCTGTAACAGTGGTTTTCCATGGTTGTGACTGAAGTATTGCAGACTGTATGCAACTTTTGAGCACTCTATGAAAGCGCTTGATCGGCAGCTGGATGGTATACTGGTGTGCGCACATGAGTGATTTAATTCAGTTCAATTTAATTCAAATTTATTTTCACGATACATATCGTTGCACAGCAACTTTACACCAAATTAAAGTTTTTACAATATATTTAGTAGTAGCTTACTAGTGGTGACTAGTCAAGTTGATGTACATATGGCAGAGATGTATGGTAAAGATCAATTAATTTCATAATCAAACAGACAAAAAACACCATAGTTCCTAGTAACCATGGGATATCAGTTGCATGGCAGAAACAGAGACAAATAGGGACATAATTAGCGTAGCTGCTGTTCAAAGCAAGCAAAGAAAGATTTGTTCAACCAGAGCTAAAAGATTAATAATGAGCATTTGATCAGATATAACTGCAGGAAAAGTACTATTTTGTAGCTGATGTGGAACCTAATAGGTAGCCAGTGCAGAGACTTTAAAATTGGGGTAATATGATCATATTTTCTTGACCTGGTAAGGACTCTAGCAGCTGCATTTTGCGGTGTCCCTCGCTCTAAGAAAGGTGAAGAATTCAGCGGCTGTAAACTGGGGTCCGTTATCTGTCACTATGCATTCCGGATTTCCATGACGACTAAACACGGAAGTGAGGAAATTAATCACTTGCTTTGCACTCACTGAGGATACAAAAGCAACTTCAGGCCATTTGCTATGATAGTCCACATGGGTTAGGGCATAGCAGTCCCAGTCAGCCGACTCGAACGGGCCCACTACATCCATTGCTAATGTTTTCCAGGACTCAGGAGGAAAAGGGACAGGTTGCAGTGGGGCAGGGTGTAGTTTTGCGGTTTTGTCCAATGCTTGACACAGTTGACAGGAAGAGATAATGCACAGGACCGATTCATCCATCCGTGGCCACCAGTAGAGGTCACGTAGCCGCTGCTTTGTGCGTACTATGTCCTTGTGCCCCTCATGTGCAAGCATCACTAACCTGTGACGTAAGAACACAGGTGCAATGAGACATGGTCCCCTCAGGATAATTTGTGTCTCAGCTTGTGGAATGGCAGCAGGAGGGGGTCAACGTGTGAAGATGAGCGTGGCCAGCTTTGCTGAATCTGTGCGCACAGCTTGCACATCTCGGGAAAGGAGGAAGAAGCAGCTGCAAACACTTTCGGAGTTACGGCTGTCAGTGCATAGGTAAGCAAAGCTACTTGTTGTGGTTCAGTATATGAATCACTTTCCAGGGGTTCATATGGTAGATGGAAATGGGACAGACAATCAGCTGTGAAGTTATGGCGGCCTGGACGGAAGAACACTTCGTAATTGAAACACTGCAAACGTGCGGCCCAGCGTGCGATACACATTCCTGCGCGGTCCCCTTCTTTTGTAGTGAGTAAGCGAGCACCTCCTTTTCCACAGTCGAATATTTGCGTTTTTGATGAGAAGACCATGGTGCATTCAGAATTATCAGGATGTATTTGTGAGAACACAGCCCCGAGGCCGTAATCAGATGCATCAGTCGAGATAAGTGTAGGCAGATCAGGGTTATAAAGGGCCAAAGCAGGACTATTAACAAGTAACTCTTTGACCACAGCAAAGCTGTTCTGTGCTTCTTCCAACCAGGAGAACTCTGCATCCTTTCGCAAACAGGCGCATAACGGCTCAACCACAGAGGCAAAATTCTGAATGAATTTACTGTACCAAGACAGTAGGCCAAGGAACGAGTGCAGCTTCACGGTATCTATAGGAGCCGGAGCCTGTAAAATTGCAAACAGGTGTTGTTTGTCTGGCTTGGTACCCTGTGCTGTAACTGTGTGGCCTAGGAACTGTAAGTTGGTCTGGCTGAAGTGACATTGTGATGCATTAATTTTTAGTCCAGAGTCCTGAAAGCGGTGCAGAACGGCTTTCAGAGCATGTTCGTGCTCCTCAGCAGTGTGTCCCAAGATTATAATATCATCCAAGTAGTTTTCCACATTCAGTAGGTCTTGCAATATAAGGTGCATCATCTTCTGAAACGCCACTTTAAAGATCAGTGGTCGAGAATAATGTAGCCCCATTAAGTAGTGAGAGCTACTCCTCCATATGTGGCAATGGGTAACTGTCAGTCACGATAGCTTTACTGGGTTCTCTAAGATCGACACACAAACGGATACCACCCGTTTTCTTTTGCGTGACAATGATCAGGGAAACCCAGGGAGATGCACCAATATTTGTAAAATGTAATGTAAAATTGATTCACTGGTGGCTTAAGTATGTTTGCAAAATGCATGTCTCTCTGCTACAACGTTGATTTTAAGGTTAAAGTGTGTCTGTAATGCAGCAATCGCTGAGTCCAGTGTGTCGCCATTGTCAGGGAGAGTGTAAAAAATTCGGTGCCCCTCAGTTCTAAGACAGTGAAGTAGTTTCCTTGCCTCGGGCCACTCATCACCAGATGCATTAATCACTAGTAGATAGCTGCAAAACGTTTTCTCCCATGTTGTAAATGGTATGGCTGGCACCCCTGGGCAAGGGAGGAAGGGGCTTGGAAAATGAAGCGTTTACTGTAGACATCCTTCGTCAATTCTGTGCGCAGACGTTCAGCATCCTCGTCGGCAATTTTGTTATGTCTTCTACTGACGAAATCACCAGTACGATGTAACTCAGATGATGCTCTTTAATATACATCTGCAAAAGCACAACCAACCATACACCTCTTCACACACTTCTTCTCACACTTATACTCTCCCCTTACTTCTACCCTGCAGCGACACTTAGTGTCAACGATATAACAAAATGTTTCTTTGGGTTTGTTGTATACAGAACAAGTGTAATGGAAGGCCGTCATGAGAAGAGACAGGGCAGGCTACTATGATTGACATATGAGTAGCGAATTAGCTTTCTCTTAATCAGGACATCAACTGCAGAAGTGAAAACACAGGCAGACAGTGCTGGAAGCAGCTAATGCTCATCAGGAAAAGATAAAATAAGGTTAGATGTTAAAATAATGACACATAAAACAGAAGTTAAAGGGGTTCAAAACAGTGTATATTTACAATCTTCACATTATTCATTACTCTTGTCAGGGATCACCCCTGACAGTCATGTCTGTTCTGTCTTTGTTTAATGTGTCTTTGTTTGTGTTGTGTTTGAGCACTTGGCTTTGTCTTTGTTGTTGTCTGCCATGTGCTCCCCTTGTCCTGCCTCCTAGTTACCTGTTGCCACGCCCCCTTGTTTAGTCCTCGTTTGTCTGAGTGTCATCACCTGGTCCTTGTGTTCCTCTCTCGTTTGTATGAGTGTTCCCAGCTGTTCCTCATGTGTCTGTTTCCTTTATATTGTTCTCTCTTTCCCTCATGTTTTGCCAGTTCGTTATTCTAACCTCTGTGTTTGTAACAGTCTTAGTAAACTGCTAGTCAACCTTTTTGTATACTGTTAAAACTGTATCAAGTTGTTTGTTAAATTCTGTCTTTTCTCCAGTCCAGTCCAGTCCTGTTTTGTCCTGTCCTGTTCCGTCCAGCAGGTAGTGCCCCTGGTCTACCTCTCTGCCAGATGTGTGCATGGTCTGTGATATCACTAGTGTGCAGTGGCTGTGTCTCAGGTTCCTGTCTGACCCTGCTGCTAATCTCCAGCTTCCAGCTTCGCAGCCCTCTCTGCTTTCTGGTGGATTGTCACCTGGCCTAGACTCTGAGATCGTTCTCGCCGCCTGCCTGTCTTCAAGTTCTTCCCTGCCTGTTATTTGGACTGTGTCACTCCCCTCCTCACCATCTCTTGTCTTGCCTGTTGTTTTGTAAATAAACCATCACTTAACATTCTGCATTTGAGTCCTCTCTTAGAAACCCTGACAACTTTGGGTTCATCACTCTGTCCCCTCTCCGTCAATAAGCTGGTGTGTCAAGTCAAGTCACCTTTATTTATATACCGCTTTTAACAATACAGAATTGTGATAGGAAATAGTGCATCAATAATGCAAAAGGACAACAGTAAACACTCAATTTTCAGGTAAAGGCAGTTCATCAGTTCATGATCTCGTGTGTGGTGGGTACGCTAAAACAATCCATAAGAATCCTAGTATGTGTAAGTAGTGATGTGATGTTCGCATTAAGGCTTTGAAGCTTCTTTCAAAACAAGGAAACATCTCACAGTGAAGCACTGTACTGGAGCTTTATTTGTTTTGCCATAACCACATGATCAGTGATGTCTGAAGCTTTGTTTACCCTCACAACCTCTTGCCTGTTTCGTATTTGAATTCAAATAACGTGAACCCTTTGTACATATTTCAAGAGTGATTCACTTCTTTGATAAGTATAAAGCATAATACAAATCTAAAAACTAATGTTTTTAGATCATTTTAGATCATATGAGGTTAAATTCAGATTTGAAATCATAAGAAATAGTTTAATAGCTATGATACTGGTTTTGAAATCAAATGTTTGCATAGTTATGACAGGAAACATTGGCATCTAACAATGCCTTGGAAAAATAAAGTATGTGCATAAACCAATAAATAAAACAGTTACTGAATAAGCTTGTGTCCTATTCTGTGTCCTAAACTCCTGAAACATTTGTGTCTCATTTTAAAGCAATCAATGCAGTTTATAAAATAAGTCAATTAAATCTGTATGTGGGTGTGTTTGTGTGAAAAAATTCAGATGTAACCCCCTTTGTAATCACTAACATTTTTCAAAAGTAACTGTAATTTAATTACATATTTTTCTGAGTAACTGTAACTAATTACAATTACATTTATTTTGTAATTAAATTATGTAATTCCGTTACATGTAACTAGTTACTCCCCAACACTGACAATACGGAATAGTGGTTGTTGTATTTAGTGTCCATTTGTTTTCCATGCTGCTCTCTCTTTATACAGGTGTGGAAATCCAATTCTATACAGTTCTAATTCAAGATATATTTGCAACTGGTTGCAAGTACGAGTTGGAGATATGAATCTATTTGCAAAAAAAAAAAAAAATTAAATAAGTAAATAAAGATAACCTTTCACTATATCCTCTTGAATTACAAGAAGTCCTAATACATATGCAATATTGCCTCTCAATAATCTTAGCTTGTATGAATTTAACATAAAAACTAAAAAAGCATGATTAGGCATGTCTATATAATGCTTAATGTATTATTGTCAAAACTGAATGACTGACAGGTAAATGTATGTATTTGTGTAGAATGCATATCCTCTCCATGTTTGCATGATGGCACCTGCATCGTAGACTCCTCTCACTCCTTTCACTGCGCCTGCCTGGCTGGATATACTGGAAGAAGATGCGAACATGGTGAGAATAGGCTTTTTTTTTTTTTTTTTTTTTTTTCAATACCATAACACGTAACAGTTATATGCAGGGTTTGACACTGAAGTGCCCTTATTACGGATGTTTGAACATTACCATTCATGCAGTGCGTAGCACAGCTCTAAGTAAATGAAATAAATCTGAAAGTGCACTGTGTGTAAAGTCATTGTCTCTCAAAAGGAGGAGTTAACTCCAAGTAGTTTTTGAAATGAATCCTAAGCCGTTGCATGTTGACGTCAACATGAGACATTAGCATATTGCCCACCCACTTGTTGTGCGCACAGACTCTTCAAACACTGTAGCAGATTTGTGTGGATAGCATCATGTTGAAAAGAGGCTGTGCTCTGCACTGTAAGGGTAACCAAACCGCACTTTTTTACTCAAAAAAATCCTGGGCCAATGCCCAGATCCTGGTTCCGAACTGGCCCCAAAACCTAGCTGGTCTCGAACAAAGGACCAAACAAGGACCAACAAATTCTCAAGAATTCTCAAGTTAATAAGTGATTCAGTCAAGAAGTGAGTGATTTTCTCTTTTTCTTTTGTTGTTTGATTAATGTTTCATGAGTTCACCTGCCCATCCAGTCCTGATGGGCAATGGTAAACAAACTTGGCTTGCTGTCCTTAATGGAGGCTCGAACCCGAGGCTCGGCTTGAGTGCAGAGTTCAACCCCCCATTGCAATATTACCTAAAGGGAGAATAACAAAAACAGAGGAGGAGAAGGGGAGGTGGAGGGATGCCAGAAGAACGGAGGCTGGGACGGTGCAATGAGAGCTGCTTATATAGGCTTGTAATGGTGATTGACAGGACTGAATGATTAGGCTCCTCCCGAACCTACGTTTGGAACTTATTCACACTTGAAGTTCGACTTCATTCACACTTGGAGTTCGCCTGCCCATCCAGTCCTGATGGGCAATGGTAAACAAACTTGACTTGCTGTCCTTAATGGAGGCTCGAACCCGAGGCTCAGCTTGAGTGCAGAGTTCGACCCCCCAAAAAGTGCTTACAAGAGACAGCAAGCTGGGCAATCAACTGCAAGTAGTTTTTGTGATACGAGTAGAGAAAACTTTTATTGATTCTATCTCTCCCCCCAAGAATGTGTAGAATACATTTCCCAATTGCCCCATTAAGGCAATATAAGGCAGGTGAAGGGCTAACAAATGAGGTCGCTCCTGTAGGAGAACGGTGGGAAAGCACGGCAGTGACGTAAAGTAACATTTTCATTGGAGGATAAATCTCTGCTCTTGCAAAATTGGAAGAAAATTTATATATGAAGATTAGTCAGGGCGCTGCAAGGGTGCTGCGCAAAATCAGCACGGCATCAGCTGCAAGGGAAGTGGCAGAGGTTATTGCTGTGGAGGTGAGAAAGAGATTTAGTATACCTGCTCTTAGACAGGTGAAGGAAATCACTGCTATGGCAGTGAGAAAAGGAGGTTAGTATGACATCTGCTGCAAGAGAGATGGGGATGTCATTGCTGCGGAGGTGAGAAATAGTGTTTAGAATGGAAACTCCTCCAAGACCAGTGGAAGAAATACTGACCTCTAGACATCTGCTGAGACCGGTGGAAGAATTCACTGCTAAGGCAGTGAGCAATAGAGGTTGGTGTGACGTCTGCTGAGGCCAGTGGGAGAATTCACTGCTGTGGCAGTGAGAAATAGGAGTTGGTATGACGTCTTTAATCATGAAACTGCTGTAAAACGGTGTAATGAAGAAATGTAATGTGCTAATGAAACGAAAGAGAAGATGCCAACCCCACAGAGGACTTCGGATGATGCCAACCCTGAAAACATACAGCACTACCGAATTCTGCTACTAATTTATAGTGTTCTTTGTCTGTTTGATTACGTCATTAATAGATCTTTACCACACATCTCTTCCATATGTACATCAAGCTACTACTACATATATTGTAAAAATGTCAATTTGGTGTAAAGCTGCTTTGCAACGATATGTATCGTGAAAAGCGCTATACAAATAAATTTGAATTGAATTGAATAATGAAACGGGTGAGACATCATATACTGATGATACAAGCCATTTAAAGTATCCTACTTCATAAGCCAAAGTAGGTAGCATCACGGCACATGGCTGACTTTTAGTTAGCCTGAACTGAGAAGACCATCTTCAGAAACATGCAAAAGAAGATGACAGAGAACACACATGACAGAGAACTGTGGTAGCACTGATTCTACTTGATTTACTAAGGGATGAAAGCAAATTCACATGCAAATATTCATACAGTGGTTTAGTAAAATTGTTAAATATCTTGCTGTGGGCTTGACATGAAAATGTAAGTTCTCAACTTTGAATTTTTTTTTAAGATGTTTTTGAAGAAATCTGCCAGAAAAGGCAGCCATGGGGAATAATCACTTTGAAACAGAAGCATCTGATGACCTACTAAATTGGATTTTGCGTACATGAAGTAAGCTTGGAGCCATTTGTGTTCACAATGCACAGGTTAAAGAACCATATTGATGGATGAAACTGAATCATACTCAGACCACCTCCAAGATGGGCTTGGTTTACAAAGTTCTTTTTAGTGCTGACATATGGGCCAAATCCAGTGGAACATGTTAGAAAAGGTTAGAAAACACCCAGACAGGCAGAGGTTCCACAGCAGCAGTATGGGTTGGGGCTGCTATGTGAGAGGCTGTAAAGATCTTTGCGGAGGCAGCCTCACGCTAGGCCACTTCTGGTAGAAAGGTTCTAGGAAGAGAAGGGAGATATATACCAAGAAGAAGCTGGGGCACATTGGATTGGATCGTTTGTTCAGATTGACGTGTCTATCGTTACCGTACGCTGTAGAATAGAAGCGCACGACACTGAGCTATTACACGCTCACGATTTGTAAGTTATGCAAAAAGATTATACGTTTGGGAATACCACTTAGAAAATGAGATCATTATAAACGCTTTCGGGATGTAAAGTGAAATTGCTCGGAGCAGTGAGTGGGCCAGAAAGAGCGACGGATAAGGTAAACAGAGCTGAATTTCTGATTGTTTTCGTGGGAAATGAATGTTTGATGCGGCGAGCATGCCTCAAACATTCAACTGTATGCGTTCCTATTTTAAGAGAGGTAGATTTTACGGATGAAAGCGGTTTAGCTGTAATTTGGATAACGTTAGGAACTGTAGCGGCTGTAGTGCGCAGATGCCTAACTTACGATACCCGGGCGGGAGAAGCGCGTTTGATGGAGGCGGCTGGGCTAATCTGCGGGACATTGTTGACGAGCTCTATTTCCCTTTTTGAAAGCTAAAAGTGGAGCCGGGTTTTGCGTGACTTTGCAGAGCTTTGTTAGTTGGAGAAGTGTGGGAGTTCATCGGGCTGGGAGGCTGTTCACAGGACAGGGCGGGGTCGTATGCCAGAAGAACGGAGGCTGCAATGAGAGCTGCTTATATAGGCTTGTAATGATGATTGACAGGACTGAATGATTAGGCTCCTCCCGAACGTACGTTTGGAACTTCATTTATGGCGTGGTCAGGGGCTGCAGGTTTACGCTGCTGTTGCTTTAAGATCTGACACACAGATCAAATGTTTTGGCGCATCAGTGTTTCTCCCAACTGTTCAGGTTTACTTAAAGTGCCCCTACTATGCCTTTTCAAATATGATCTTTCACGCAGTGTGTCATGTAGCTGTATGTGAACATAAACTATCTGCAAAGTTGTGAAGCTGACAGTGCACGATAAATAAAGTTACTGTCTATCAAAAAAAAAGAGTCGGCCCACATTTGCCTGAACGAGTTGTCAGGAATTCGAATCTTTTTCTGTTACGAAGTAACACATTTGCATAATGTCCGCCCACGTTCTATATCGCAAACAACTTGCCCGCCCAAAAACAGTAAAATTTCCATGTGGTTTACGTCACATGGAAATTTACACGTATATTATACAGAAGATGCTGTATCCTACGCTGTGAGTAAAATAGTTTTATATTCACTTCCAAAAGATGATGAATCTACAAAGATTGTATTTTCTAGCGATCGTTCAAAATACGTAGTTGTGTATGTTATGTTGTGTAACAACCCTGCACATGTCATGCTAACCGGCTAACTCATGCTTCTGTAGTTCTGTTGTTCAGCTGTGGACCCACTGTAGTCTGACAATTTGTGATTGATGCAGCTTGACTGTCTGTCTGTCTCATTAGTTGGAGTAATGATAAAGGATGGCGCACAAAGTGGCTTTCACACCGAATGTGTAAAGCGCTGAGCTATGAAACCCATTTGTTTCAATTTCTTCAGCCCTGCGTGGACGGCTTGTTTCTGCCTCGACCAAAGGGCGCACGCCACAGACAAAGTTCAAATGAGTTGTTCAAATGAACTTTTGCCGCTGCATTCTGAAGGGCTGCACTGAACCCAGCGGCCAGCGCAACGCTTTCCGCGTTCGGTGTGAAAGCCGCCTTAATGCATTATACAATGTTGAGGTTTACAACATAGAGGTATACCCGGTTCGCTTACATAAGCAAATTGCAAGCACTTTCCACGGTTGTCCGTGCTAACTTGTCGATCAGCCACTTCAGCCGTTTCATCAGCAGACTCTGGCTCGAATTGGTATGGTAAAATCGATGCCATCTTTTCTATGTATTGGCAAGTCTCCAGGGCTGCCATTCAGTGATGGCAATGGGCGTTTCGTTCTCTGACACACTGTACGCGGTAGACCAATCATAAAGGACTGCGCCTTCTGACCAATCACAGCAGTGAGGGCTTTGAGTGTGTGCACACATAAACCCGTCGGCTTTCAAGTAGCCTACTGGACAAGACTTAAAAATACATGCAAATACTGAATATCACTTTCGTGATAATGCATAGAGTCAGTGACATTTCCGTCAACTGTCTCTGGACTCGGATGGACTCTGCATTTTTTTAGAGTTCGAAAGGCTCGAGTCCGAGTCAAGTCAGAGTAAAAATGCATCCGAGTCCGTGACAAGTCTGAGTCGCATAAAAATTTTACTTGAGTCCGAGTACGAGTCCGAGTACCCCAACTCTAGCATCTTGTTCCCTTCAGGAACCATGGTTACAGTCGTAACCTAGGGAAATTCTGCTGTGGCTTTGATTGGAGCTGTTTTCTTTGGCGAAATAGAGCAAAATAAAATTCTCCTTTAAAATGTACTTGTCCCGGACAAGCGGATAAGCATTAATGCCGAGCACTCTGTATATGATCTTTCAGTGCTTGAGTGCAGAACGCCTTTGATTCCAGCCCATGGGACTACAGAGCATCTGGATGTAAGGGTGGGAGGACATGCTGTGTTCCAGTGTGACCCTGGATACACGTTAAAGGGTTTCAGGATGGCCACCTGTTTACTGGATGGGTCATGGAGTGCACCAACTCCACAGTGTGGTAAGCAACCAAAAACTCAATATAAGGTATAGATCTAGACTCTTTCAAATATGTTAAAATTAATTTGATTGTAGTTGCAACATGTCTGTATCTTTTCATCAGTGCCTGACCAAAACTGTGGCATTCCTCCAAAGCCAGAGCATGGTGATCATTTCCTTGTTTATGGACCGAATGATGTACTTATTGCTATACAGTATTTCTGCTATAAGCTATACAAACTGAATGGAACCCCTCAGAGAACCTGTCTGGACAATAACACTTGGAGTGGGACAGCACCAACCTGTGTCAAAGGTACCAGACTGCAATAATTTAGTCCTGAGCACTGGGCTCCTCTGTGGATAGCTAGATTGTCCATGGTCACTGCTTATAATATCAAACATCTGAAGTCTTCAGTGTATTTTACATTAAATCTGTATTGTGTGTCATCATTGACATATACTGTACAGTATGTTAGGTCTGGTAGTTCATTTATTTTTCCATTTGTACTTTTTTGGTTGCTAGTGAATTGCTTTAATTAAATGTTTGGATTTCTTCTGTTTATAGAGTTGATTGTAATTCCTGCAGCAGATAATGAACAAAGCAAAGGCAAACACAAACCTACTGGACAAGACGAAATGGGCCATGCCAAGAACAAAACTTCACAAGAAAAAGAAAATGAGTCAAAAACAGACAAAGACATAAAACCACAAAAACCTACCGCTGGAAAGGACAACATGGGACAAGATGTAAAGTTTGGAGAAGACATGGGCATAGATATTGGCAGCAATTTTGTAAAAGAAAAAACGAAAATTGAAAACAAAGATGCTGATAGCAACATTAACACAATTAGAAAGAATGAAGCTGTAGAGGATAAGGATACTCTTCAACTCTTAGACAAAGATGCACATCTAGATATTGGAACGAAAGTTGGAAGTCCGACAAAAGATTTGGGCATGGAATTTGTAGAAATTGTGTTGATAGACAATAAGATGGTCAGTAATCAAACAACAAAAGATGACAAAACCAGGGATGGTGGAATAGACAAAGGACAAAAAAGAACTGATGGACCTCAATACACCATATTAAGCCTGACTGAAGATGAGAAAGAAAACATTCTTTATGAAATAGATACCATACACAGAGGGAATAACACTACATTTTTCAATAAGAATGACATAGAAGAAAATCTGACACTGCTTCAAGAAACTGAACAACCCAAAACAGCTACTACTGGTAATAATAGCACAGCAGTCATACCAACAGTGAGCAAAACAACTGACAAAATGACAATGACGGTTAAACCTACGGAAAAGGTCCAAGTGGACACAGTGAATGAAAAGATGACAGAACAAGATTTACAAGAAACAAAAAAAGATGAAGGTGAAACTGGGCAGATTATTGGTAATCGTAAGTATCTCTATGAAGCTATATAAACACCACAGAATAATGAAATACTTTTTTTTTATGTTCTTTATATATATAGAAGTGGATAAATTGCTTTTGCGAGAATTGCATCCAGTTCTGTTAATGGTTCCTATGAGTATGTTTTTCAACTGACTTGAGCGGAATTGTGTGCTAAAACGTAGATTCCCTGCCATATTTATTTAATGATGTTTCAATACAGCTACTGAATCTACAGTAGGGCACAACAGGGCTAAAGGCACACTTTAAGAAAAAAGTATGATTGGAGAATATGTGTGTGTGTGTGCGTTTGGTTTATATATCCTGGGTTAGGGTTTGGGTTAAACCTGAATACACACACACATAAAAACCATTACGCCTATGGAGAGTCCCTACAAGGACAGCTTTGTGTGTGTGTGTGTTTATTAAGCATTGGTAAAACAACACATTTTGTGTCAAAATAAATCATGAAGTATTTCACTTTGTTTAAAATCTAGGGCTGATAATTTAACGTTGATTAGATTGATTGATTAATTACGGAGAAAAATAATGTGTTAAAATTGTGTTAAAATTGTGAAAAATAATGTGTTAAAACCCAGACGTGGGTCATCTGACATTTCATTCAGTTGATTGATGACAAGTATGAGGCAGGCCAAAAACTCACTGCATGATGGAGCCTAGAGAATGTAGTGGGAATGTCCCTAAAACTCAAGATATGGGGCAAAAATGCCCATATTTGAGTTTTTGTCTCATATTTACATCATACAGCAATATCACATGAGTGCAAATGTAATACTGATCTTATTAAGTAAGTTAATAGCGTGTGATTTTAGACGCAATGTTGTCTGTTTTGCTCAATTTTGACAACGAAAATAGAAAGACAAAGCAGAACTGTTCGTCTCCGAGCAACACACACCTGCGTTTCATTTCTCAATCCATGTTTTGAATGAACTGGGTGAACCATTAGGCTTGTTTGATTTGGAGTCGCGCTGTACAGACCGATCTGCGTATCTCATCAAAGTACCGCGAGAGTGATTCAAAAGCATGCAGAGTCATCTGCTCTCTATACGCTCTCACGATACTTTGATGTCACACACCGATCGGTCTGATGGTGATGATCCTCTCCAAGTCGAACAAGCCCAATGTACCATTCATAAAGGGAACAATTTACTTCATTCCTGAATAGGGCTGCACAATAAATCAAAATGAAATCGCAATCACGATTAAGCTAAAGCTGCAATTGTCACGTGCATCTTGTGAGGGAAGCATGGTTTTGTGATGGTTTTAGTAAATCTCCATCCGAAGACCAGAGGGCGCTCTCGCGTGGAAACTCCAAATACTCCCGAAAAAGAAATCTAGGAAAGCACGATCACTGCAGCTGCATAAACAGAAGATTTAACTGCTTTCATTGATTCAATGTGACTAATATTCAAACAACTACAACAATGTATGGTTTGTCTTCTTATTGGAGTTCTTCTTATTATAATTTTCGTTAAAATACAGTATATAATAATGCAATGTCTTTGTCACTGCTTAGAATACTATGAATACTATGCGTGCCTTGTTCTGGGTAAAAACCACATCATCTCACAGAAAAATTTCTTTCAAACACTCGACTGACAATATGAAGTGAGTTTGGAGTAAAAACGTTATTAAATGTGGTATTTTCAGGTGCTTTTAGATGTAGCACCATTTACTACACAGAGCCATAGTTCACAGAGAAGCCACACAAACAGCCGTCATAATCGCAGAATGATTTCTATCGATTTTATTATCGCTCAGTTAATTCCACTGTGATAATGAACGCAATATAGCGTATCTTGTCAGTGAACTCTGCACATGCTGGAGATTTACTAGTGATTACACAACCGGCTTGACTGACCAAAATGCGCATGACGATCACCTATGATTAATCGTGCAGCCCTGTTCCTTAATGAATGACATAAAGACATTTACCACCACCTACTGGCAGTTTTAGTTTATTGTTTAGAGTATAATTTCATTATTCCCATAGTAATAATAATAAATACATTTTAAAGGTATAGTTCACCCACACACAAAAAAAATAAATAAAAAATTTACTCACCTTCATGCTCTAAATTTTAAGTTGAATCAAACTTTAACTTTATGACTTTAAATTATCTTTTGGGAGTAATTTCTCAGCCAAATTTGGTGTGGAATTAATTTGAGATTAATTAGATTCATTAATCGTCACATCAGGTAATTAATTAGATTTAAAAAAAAATGTAATCGCTTACCAGTCCTATTAAAAACCTTAGAGATAAATGAAGTGTCAAGAGAGGGGCTCTTTTTTGCAAAGTTTGTACTATTTGCTTTTCCTTTCTTTTCTTTTCTATTTATTTTTGTTGAGTAAATAAAAAGCACTAGGAGAGCGATAAACGTGACTGATACTATATTCCACATAAACACTCCACAATACTCGGTGCTTACCGAGTGAAAGTCCGGGGCTTAAATAGGGCTGCTGATTGGCCACAGGTGTCTGGCACAATCAGCGTGGTGGGTAATGGGAGATGTTGTCCGGGGTGTAGTGCAACAGTCAGTGTGTAATACTGGAGCGAGAGCGACATCTGGTGGTGAGCGGTCCGCAGAACACTGACCAGATTCGTGACAGAAGGATATTTCCATAATAATTAAATCTAGATTTACAGTAGTAACAATAAATATAATAGTTTATGATATGATTAGTATATTTTTAAGGTGAAGACCCAACTTAATATGTAATATTTACCATCTGAATGTACTGTAACAATGTCATGTTAGAACAAATGGAAAAAAAGTCAAAGGAAAAAGTCAGCCAGCTATTTATTATCATGTTAATTTTTGTGCCTTTAGCCACATGGGCAGGTGCACTTTTTATTTCCCCCAAATTATTCCATTATTGAAAAAAAAAAAAAAAAAAACTAATGGTCTGTTGTTAACAAGTAACTATGCAGCAAGTAATGGGTAGTACTACATTTATACTGAATATAATACTATTAGCTAATATGGAGGTTCATGGGCACTCCAGCTGGCGATCGTGACAGGAAGCAAGTTTAACTAAGCAGGAAGTAATTGCAGTTTTATGAAATTCCATATTAGGTATATTACTATAATTACAAAAAAAAAAAAAAAACAACTACTTATTAACTATGATCAATTCATAAAGAATAAACAATTATTTACTAATCACAACAGTAACATAAACAATAAATATAACATAAACAATGATATGAATATAAACAATAATGTTCTCTCGTCAAAACAATTTTCATCCTTAATGAAGACATTAAATGAGTGCGTTTACATGTACCCTCTTTGTGCGATTATAATGAGATTTTGGTTATATTGTGAATAGACTTTACCTCATGTAAACGCAAGACTTCGATCTAAATAGCTCATAATCGCAGCAAGCATAATCGTTTTAACATAGGTCGCTTAGGCCAATTTTAATCGAAATATACAGGCACGTAAACACCTTAATCGCATTTAATCGAGCACTAGTGGTTGTGGGCCTGAGTAATTAGTCAGGGGTTGACATTGATTTCACAAGTACAGTAATTGACAATTAATTGGTTATTTTTTAATTACTTGGTCATAGTTTGCAAGTAGTTAATAATAATATTAGTAATAATATATTTTATTTCTAATGCACTTTATATTCACACCGAATCCCAAAGTGCTACAAAAAAAAAAAATGTTTAGAATCATTCAAAGGCTTTGCTGAAAAGGTTTTGAGGCCTTTTTTAAAAGGCTGTGGAGTCTTTGGATGGTCAGGGAGTGCATTCCACAAACTCGGAGCAGCTGAGCAGAAAGCCTGATCTCCCGTAGTACAAAGCTTAGTCATGGGGGGGGGGTTTAGGAGATATGTTGATGCAGAACATTGTGTATGTTTAGAAGTTTGTGTAGAGTAAAGAGTTTCTTGAAATGGGGTGTCACCATGGATGCACAATCCCGAATGAAGCAGGAAGCCAGTGTAGTGATTTGAGAATGAGGTGATATGTACGTATTTGTGTACCCTGTTCAGGATGCTAGCACCGCTGTTCTGTATGTACTGCAGTTTCGGTAGGCTTTTGCCAGGGATCCTGATGAGAAGCATATTAGAGTAGTCCATCCTGGAGGAGACAAAGGCATGGACAAGCTTTTCCGCATCTGCAAGAGTGAGCATAACTAGAGTAGTTCTCAAGGAGGACATTTTTATGTAGTGGTTATTGAATGCCTAATAAAGAACTACCTTTGTCCTAAATTTGCTATTACTTACTGCTTAGTTATTCTAGTGTCCATGTTAGTTAACAGTCTTAAGTTTAGTGTTAGTGTAGTACTGCCTATTACTTCCTACGCAGTTATTTGTTAACAACAGACCGTCATTCAGAAGTTGTACCAAAAACAGTTGCCTTAATTATTTTGGACAAAACTGAATAACATTAACAAGAACTTTGCCTCAGAATAGTCAATAATTTGATCGATTTTCATTTTCTACTTAAATCTACAATTTAAAAATAAATAAATATTAGATTAGTGTAGAATCAGCTTTGTGTTGCTGTCTGAGATCAGTCAAACTTCCATGTGCAGAGTCAAATGTGGTTGTTTTTGTGCCATCTAGTGGTTCATAGGAGAATAAGAGCCAATGTGCTTCTTACCCCAGTGCACCTTTAGCCCTGTTGTACCCTACTAAATAGACAGCTCGATCAGTGTAGAGAACAAATATGACTTAGTTCTTTTTAGTGAATCATAAACATACAACACAGCCAGTGCTATCTGATTCCTGAATTAATTGAAATGATCTGATTCTTTGGCATTGGAAATGCATTTCTTTTTTACAAATATCTATTCTTTAAAAGTACTGCAAGAATTGTTAATGGAACCATTAAGGAACTGGAATTGTTGGGATGAATTGGAAAAGATCAGCTGATTAAATCTGCATGCCCAACATTATTTATGATTTTGTTAAAACCTCTGACTTAACAAATAGTAACCTCTGGACGGTCATGTTTGTGAGACTGATAACAGCAGTGTTTTCCACCGTCGGGCCAATAGTGACAATGCTAGCGCTTGCCGGGATCAGTCGTGTTTCCACTGTCACTTCCAGGGCTTGATCATGCCTCCCCGGGGGCTTCCCTTAGGGGCCCACAGCCAGAGTTTTTTTGTCTTGACAAAAGCCTTGGTATAACTGGAGCTTCAGGAGTGGCCAGAGTTTTTTTTTTTAATTGGGAGACGCTGTTCATTTCCCAGTTTTTTTCTTATTAAGCTACTAGCTAACATCAACATTTAAGCCATTTAAAACAATTTTAATGGCAAAACTCACTTTTAAACAACAGCGAGTGCATGAAATAACTTACCATTGTGACATGGTTGGAATTCCGATCACCATATGAGGCAGAATTGTATTAAAGGCTGCATACACTAACCATCTTCATAATGAATAGGCCTACACTTTACACTCATGGAAATTTCAGAGGCCGCTAGAAGAATTTTAATCATAAAGTCTTGTATTTATTTGCTTTCGTATTTGTTCTGCCTGTCCCCTGTGTCTGTGACTTCTGTGTCATAAATGTCATATACTCCGTTAAAACTCGGGTTTCTGTGAGCTTCCCTTGTTGCTTTGGCTAAAAGGAAAACAGAATTCGCTTGTTAAGTTGTGACATAAGGAACGCTGGGTCCCACTTTATATTAAGTGGCCTTAACTAAGTACTTACATTGAAATTAATCATTCAGTGCACTTATTGTGTACATACATGTATTTACATTGTACTTAGATTTTAAAAATACATGCGTGTAATTACATCTGTAATTAATTTCTGTAATTACATTTATGATTACACTGTTGACCCATCCCTTACACCTTAACCCACCCTTAAACCTACCCATATCACCACACCTCTCCCTAACCTTACCCATATCCCACCTCAATAGCAGCAAAAGCGTTTTGCAATACAGTATGACCACATTAAGTACATTGTACTTATTTTTTGATGCAAGTATATAGTAGTTAAGGCCACTTAATATAAAGTGGGACCGGAACGCTGTTTTTAGGTCCAAGCCATCTCAACAGCCTTAGAGAAATATTTATTCATATTACGCGTTTAGGCTAAGCATACATTTAAACACTTACAGTGTACACTATCATTTCTGAAAGATGAATCACTGTCTGGCCTTTTGGAATTTTAGTATGGAAATAAAGGTTAGGATTATAATTTTTTGGTAGCATTGCAAAACATTCTGTTTATTATCACCGTTTGTTGTAGGATATGTATGTGTGCGCATTTGAACTGTTTGGGGCATTACTGTGATCACAAATGAATGGAGCAGCCACAACTGAAACAAGCGTGTGTGTTTTCCTTTTATGTCAAATAATGATAATTATCAGTATGATTTAGCATCACTCATTTGAACTACTGACACAAATGAATAAATTACTGTCACTGTAGACGTTAATCATTAGTATATAAAATATCAATTCTGGAGTCTTTATCAAGTTTTAAGTGAAGCTGGCAGTGGAAACGCAGCTTGATTTTGGCTTCGCGGCTGGAGGCTAGTGGCTACTGGTCCGTCCAGCTTGTTGTTAGCCCTGGCTCGCCTTGGCCCAGTAGCGGAAAATGTGCATAGGCCACAAATTAAATACAGCTTTTTTGAGCGCTGTTACTATGCTCTACGGTACCCTATACAACAATAACCATTTAATCTAATCATGCACTCTGAATATATTTGATGATTGCATTGTCATTCTTTCTTGTCTGTCTCTTAGAGGGTGAAGGGAGACCATGTCTTCGACCGTCACCATTGTATAATGGTTACTATATGTTGGTTCCTGGCCTCCTTCCTGAAACAGTGGAATTCTTCTGTAACCAGTCTTATGCTTTGAGTGGCAGTGCACAGAGGACGTGTCAGCCTAACGGCACCTGGTCTGGCACCCAGCCCATCTGTATTAGAGGTTGAAGCAGTCTCAGACTTTAGCAGTCTTTTTTAGCAATGAATTTACTGAAGAGATACAAAATAATTGCAAACTTACTCATAAAATTAATTCTGATTGCAGTTCTCGGCAGTTTCACATTATTATCACATTGCACATTATTTTTAGGACCACAGACCAGTCAAGGACCTCGGTGTAACACCTCATCCAGAAGAGGGTGCTTTTTTACAGCATTGTGTATAGCAGTGGCAAGGAGTGATTTCTTTAACTGAGTTTGCTGTCTTATTTATCAGAAACTACAAACAAGAAATGTCACGGCAGGAACAACCATTAGGTGGCAGTGCATTCCCACATTCTTGCACACACATAAGCCCTATTCAGACAGGATTAGTTTTACATGAAGAGATAAAATTATTAGATTAATTACCAGTGCCATCGGACAATGTCAGTAAAGATTATGGCGACTTTTATCTTCTGTGAAAAGGTCTGGAAAATTTACCTCAGGTAATGCTAGTCCCGTGCAAATATGAAGGTAAATATTCTGTCACTTCCAGGCACAAAACTTCTGTTAGCTTTAGATAAGTGCCTATTACCAATAGAATCCAATTAGAATTTAATGAATGTAATAAGTCGTTTGACTGGAACTAATATTATAAGCAACATATTATGAACATATTGTAAGCGATGTAGTTCACATGGGAAGCAATGTGGCAGACACATTATGACAGGGAGGTGATGGCAGTGTGTAAAAGGAAAGGAAAAGAAAGGACATGATGTGTGGCCAAGTATGGTGTTCCATACTCGGAATTTGTGCTCTGCGTTACACCCACACCCACAGTGCACACTTACAGCAGTGAGTAGTGAACAAACACACACACACACACAGCAGTGGGCAGCAGTTAGGGGTTCAGTGCCTCACCTCAGTTGTGGTACTGAAGGTAGAAGAGAGTGTTGTACATTCATTTCCCCCACCTACAATCCCTGCTGGAACCCGTGACCTTTGGGTCACAATTCCAACTCTCTATCCATTAGGCCACGATTGCCCCAAAGAAACTTGCATAAAATACATAAAAAGATCATTTTTGAAGTAACTTTAAAAAAAAGAAAGCTCATCATACCGAGTCATCTTCTCAATGCAAAGTGAAATAAAATGCAGCACGGTGGAACGCAAAAAATGGCATGTTTCAGCTGGGGTTGTACAGATTATGTCTCTCTTATTTGACACACTCAGTTCAGTTTATGGATCTCTCTCCTAACGAGCTAATGATCTGAATAATTTGTGTTAAATAAGGGAGTCATGCAAAATGTGCAGATCAGATAACTGGAATTGAGAACCAGTGATAGATTACTGTCATCTTCACATTGTGTAGTCGTCTTTAGATGACTCATACACTTGTATGATATGCAGAGAGATGGATTTTTTCTTAATAGAAAACCATCTGGCAAGAGGTTGTGAAGGTTGGTATATATGAGATGCAATCTAGGAAATCCCTACACATGGTGAAATTCTACCTTTTTTAGGTTTTGATACCATATAAAAGTTTAGTCCAAGCCCAGTTTCTATTTTGTCCATAGCTTGTCCATAAATGAAACAAAACTTCTGGCTGTATGAAGTTGGCTGATAGCTATGATTTTCAGGAATGGAATTTTGAGAAAACGGGTTTAAAGTGAGCCTGTTTTTACTTTCACTTCACGGGTTTAACGACAGCCACCAGGAGCACTATACTGCATCATTACACAAGCAGACTAACGTTACTCTGATGAGTTTTCCATTGTTTATCATGAGCATAGTCTCTGAACTTTTATCACCCTTTGTATGTTTAGATAGCACAAATAGTGTACCTTTACATTCAAATTTACATTTTTCGAACTTCCTGAAAACGTCCCAGCACGACATCCAACGGGCCAAGTATGGTGTTCCATACTCGGAATTTGTGCTCTGCGTTTCACTCACACCCACAGTGCACACTTACAGTAGTGAGTAGTGAACAAACTATTTTTATACTATTTGTACTTTAAATTAAGTATAAATTTTGAGTATTATTTACACCCATTTGCTCAAGCATGTTGCCAAATAATGTACCTTCACATGCAACATGCATTTTTTTTTAAAGAAGACATTATTTTCAGTTTACTTTCAACATTTGATTTGCTTTAGAAAACATGAAAATATTACACAGTTACATTTTTTCATTTGATTTAGCAGAGTTAGTTTTTCATCAATTACAATGCGACTTTTGGTAATCAAGATCTGGCAGCAACAGCATGTTTATCTGCTTAGACAAGCAATTCACCGACAGCTTTTCTTGTGCATGAAATCATCCATGTGCCAACAAATTTGAGAATTTGCTCATTGCTCATTGA
The DNA here is from genome assembly GCF_022985175.1 of Labeo rohita. Lineage (NCBI taxonomy): Eukaryota > Metazoa > Chordata > Actinopteri > Cypriniformes > Cyprinidae > Labeo > Labeo rohita. The sequence goes on along the minus strand of NW_026129733.1, from coordinate 502,638 downwards.
ATGATGCTTCATAGCAACAGAGCATAGCCACCAGAGCATAGCCACCAAAGCTCACCAAATCGTGGAAGGCACCTTTTACTGCCAGGGCCCAATTTGCAAGCTCTTTCTTTCTCAGTACTTTCGAAAGTGGGGCAGCCAGGGGTACACATAGGTTCCCCAGATCGAGCACCTAGTACCTCCCTCCTGACTACTGTAAGCTTCAATTTCAATTTGTTTATTAGGAATAACCCCTTGAGGTGATCTCCTTTTCAAGGGGGGCCCAACATATAATCACAACAAAGTATCAACAAACAACAACATAAACACAAATAGCAATACATTAACAAATAAATGCAAACAAAAGTATGCCATCAATTGCCAATAATAAATACCCAACAAAACACAATAATCAGTGGATAGAATTATGCATCCCAAAACAAATCTACAAAGTTTATTAGAAACTGTATTATGTAGAGCAAGATCTAATTTGCAATTTGATAAACAACATCACAATAATCAGAGAAATCTGGAAATCTGTTTTGACAGAAGTTTTATGAACACTGTAAGAAAAATTTATTTCGAGATCAATGTAAAATACAAAGTAAAATACAAAAAATACAGTTAGCTAAATGCAAAACATTAATAATTTGTGATTTGAGAGAGAGAGCAGAATTCGAAAAGATTTAATTCGAAAGATTTAAAAGAGAGTTCAGATTTTGAGCCATACACCAAGTGTTATGGAGTAAGGGAGACGTGAAGCGGGTGGATCCATCTGCATAACTTTATTAGAGCAAGACAGGCAGGGTCAGACATTGGCAAATAGGTATGTAAGAGCAAGACAAAAGAGTAATCCAGAACAGGTAAGCGTCGATCAATGGCAAACGTAATCGAAGGGGCTAGGCAAAAAGGGGTAATCCAATAATACAGGCTAGAGTTCCAAAGGGCAGGCAGTGAAACAGACAAAACAAGATAACAAGGTGTGAAAACAAGACTCGAGAATATAAGGCAAGAACAAGAATAAGCTAGGATAGGACAGGATAACTAGGCGAAGGCCAGGAGAGTGGTGGGGGAAGTCAGAACA